>NC_135979.1:27932312-28077312 GCF_053455715.1 Rhinoraja longicauda
TGCAAAATAAGTCACAAAGGGTGCAGGAAAACACAAGCGTTTCAAAGCAGGACTCTGGGTGGAAACCTGCCCATGCTATTGACCCCTGGTGTTCCTGATCCTGACATCGGCCCTCTCCCCACACGGGATGCCAGTCAGACACGGGTCCCGGCTACATTCTAATCCCTGGCTCTGGCAGCAGGCCCCTCTGACACTGGCTCCCATTATGGAATAACGAGTGACCCAGATGTTGCACCTCTACACCATCAGGGCTTCTGACCAATTCGATGCTGGATTGCATCGTGCATTCGTGCATGAGCTATCTGATGCATTAGGACGGCACCATGGTGCAGTGGTAGAGTTGCTGCCTTGCAGCACCAGAGAGCCGGGTTCAATCCTGACTTGGGTACTGTCTACAATGGAGTTTGCACGTTCTTCCTGTGACCACGCAGGTTTTCTCTGGGTACTCTGGCTTCCTCCACATCCCAGAGTACATGTGGGTTGTTTGGCCCTTTGTAAAATTGCTCCAATGTTGGCAATGGATGAGAAAGTGGGATAGCACAGGACAGGTGTTAATGGATGGACAATGGCCAGCATGAACTCATTGGGCCGAAAGGCCTGCGGTCCTCACTGCTAGATTTCCTAAATTTAAAACAATGCAAATGTAAAACCTATATTTTTGGGAAGATTGATATCATATATGGTGCTCCTATAACTACAAGTCTTTGCTTTCCTTAAAAATTGGAAATTGGGCATTAAGGAATGCAAAAGATAATAGAAACATGAGACACATGGAACTTCAGGTGCTGGCTTACAAAACGAGACACAAAGACACAAAGCGTGAGTCAGACAGCATCTCTGGAGAACATGGACAAGCAATGTTTCATGTTGAGATCTTTCTTCAGACGTCCCGACCCGAAATGTGCTCCGTCCATGTTCTCCAGCGATGTAGGAAGGAACTGCAGATGCTGGTTAAGGGTGTTGACCCGAAACGCCACCCGTTCCTTCTCTCCAGAGAAGCTGCCTGTCCCGCTGAGTTACTCCAGCATTTTGTGTCTTTCTCCGGAGGTGTTATATAACCCACTGAGTTACTCCAGCACTTTGTGCCCTTTAATAGAAAGGCGAATTTGGTTACCAGAGAAAGAGGCGGCACAGGGGACTATTAGGCGAAAGTGGGGAAGGAGCAGAGAAATATAATGAAAGGGCTGCAGTTTATTGGCCCTGAAAGCTTTATTCAACGTTTCTTGCATTCACACAGATGTTAATTTCGTGCCTAGTTATTGCCTGGCCATTAAAGTAACATGACTGCTTGTTCAGATAATAATTTACTGTGCAATTTAAACAGATCAGGACACAGAAATTACTTACTTGACCTTTGATGATTAGTATGACGTGGACTGTAGCAGTGACATGCAGATAAAGAATTTATGTGAACCTGCATCTTCCTTGTAATCATAGCGTGAAGCAGAGCAGTGCAACTCTGAAGGAAACTTTAATTATATAGCACTTTCCCTGACCCTATGACACCCCAAATTGTCTTACTAGTGGTTTTGAAATGTCGGAAACACAGCAACCAATTTACCCACATCATAGTTCCACAAGCAACAAAGGATAATGAACAAAGCAAAATAGATTTGTGATGCAGTATTTTTCTGAAAGGGATTTGTGGGCATTGAAGATGTTACAATGAAAAGCACACATAAAATTGCACATTGAATTATTTTAATAGATATTCTGAAGAATTGCTATTTCAAAGAATCTGTGTTAACATTGTGTGATTGCACTTAAGCAAAGTGCACTTTTTTAACATTTGCGTGAAAAATAACTTTACCTGTCAAATAGTGATGTTTGTATAAACGGTTAAATGTATGGCAAGTTTCTGGTCCAACTTTGATCAGCATTCTCTACATTCCATGCAAAAATAAAACTTTTAGCACAGAACGTGTAGAAAGGAACTGCAGATGCTGGTTTAAACCGAAGATAGGCGCAAAAAGCTGGAGTAACTCAGCGGGTCAGGCAGCATCTCCGGAGAGAAGGAATAGGGGACATTTCGGGTCGAGGTCCTTCTTCAGACTGAGAGTCAGGGGAAATGGAAACAAGAGATATAGATGGTGAGAGAGAGAGAGATATAGAACAAATGAATGAAAGATATGCAAACAAGTAACGATGTGTAGGAAAATAACTGCAGATGCTGGTACAAATCGAAGGTATCACAAATTGCTGGATTAACTCAGCAGGTCAGGCAGCATCTCAGGAGAGAAGGAATGGGTGACGTTTCGGGTCGAGACCGTTCGGAAGAAGCGTCACCCATTCCTTCTTCAGAAGGTCTCGACGTGAAACGTCACCCATTCCTTCTCTCCTGAGATGCTGCCTGACCCGCTGAGTTACTCCAGCATTTTGTGATACAAACAAGTATCGATGGTAAAGGAAACAGGCCATTGTGAACTGTGGGCTTGGTGAAAACAAGTTACAGAAAATGAAACTCACCAGCACAGATTTTATAATTCAGAATCTGTCAGCAGTGACATATAAGGAAGTGAAGCTTCTGAAAGGTGAAGTTGAGGTGAGAAGGTGAGATTAAACAAGATGCAGCTTTTTAGGATTTTGGTTCGACTCTATTTGGAGTAGTGCATGCAATTCTGGTTGCCCCAATGCAGGAAGGATGTGAAGGCTCTGGAAATGGTGCCGAAGACATTTCCAACAATGCAGCTGAGATTCGAGTGTATTACCTATAAAAAAGACATTGGCCAGACTTGGATTATTTTCTCTGGAATGCCAGAAATTGAGGGGAAAGCCGACAGAGGTGGAAAAAAACCCACGAGAGGCAGAGAGAGAGTAGGTGGTCAAACCTTTTTCCCGGGATGGGAAATATCAAGTAATAGAGGGCATAACTTCAAGCTGAGGGAGAGGTGCAAAGTTTAAAGGGGATGTGTTTGGCAAGTTTTTTGCGCAAAGGTTGGTGGGTGCCTGGAACTTACTGCCAGGGGTGGCAGTGGAGGCAGATACAATATTGATGTTTGAGGCTTTTAGACAGGCAGGCACATGTAAATACAGGGTATTTGTGGATGTGGATCATAGGCAGGCAGATAAGAGCTTGTCATGGCATTATGTTCAACACGGACATTGTGGGCCGAAGGGCCTGTACTTGTACTGTTCTATGCTCTAAATTATTGACCTGCATTTTACCAACACTTCGCTTTCTATTAACACCTCTTGTTGAATCCACCTGGTCTTCACACTAAGGGCCTGGCATGTATTATTTTATTCATTGTGGCATTGGCAAGGGTGGCATTTAATGCCCGTCCCTCGAATCTTTGAGAGGGTGGCGGTGAGCTGCTTCATTGAATTGCTGCAGTCTTTCTGGTGAGCGTTTAGTTCAGTTTAGAGATACAGCGTGGCAATAGGCCCTTCAGCCCTCTGAGTCCGCACCGACCAGCGATCCCCGCACACGAACACCATCCTACACACACTGGGGACAATTTACAATTTTACCAAAGCCAATCAACCCACAAACCTGTACGGCTTTGGAGTGTGGGAGGAAAGTGGAGCACCCAGAGAAAACCCACGTGGTCATGGGGAGAACGTACAAACTCCGTACAGACAGCACCCGTAGTCAGGATGGAATCTGGATCTCTGACGCTGTAAGGCAGCAACTCTACCACTGCGCCACCGTGCCGCCCCTGTTCGCCTGTGGAACAGCTGTTCCAGCTGTGCTGTTGGCAGGAAGTTACTATGTTTAAAGCTGGTGACGATGAAGGAACAGTGATATACAGTATTTACAACTGAGGGAAATGTGCTACTTGGGGTGGGATTTGCAGGAGATGGAATTCCCTGGTTCCCGCTGTGTTTATCCTTAGAAACCGTAATGATTTAATATTCCATTGGGGGGGGGGCATCAACAAACATATTGGCTCTTATGAAAGCCCATTTTGGATTAACTATTTATTGTCTCAGAAACATTTTGCATCAAAACTCTTTGACCGAGACACAAGGAACTGGAATCTGTGTGGAACACAAGGTACTGGATTTGCTCAGCGGGTCAGGCAGCATCTCTGGAGAACATGGATAGGTGGCATTTTGGGTCGGGTCCCTTCTTCAGGCTGACTGTAGTAGAGGGGAGAAATCTGGAGGAGAGGTGGGGTGGAAAAATCTGGGAAGTGATAGGTGGATACAGATGAGGAGGACTTTTTTATTGGCAGATGGGTAGACACAGGCTATAAATGAAAAGGAGAGGTGGATAGGACAGGTTTGGAGGGATATGGACCAAATGCTGGCAGATGGGACCAGTGTACCTGGGACATGTTGGCCGGTTTGGGCAAGTTGGGCCGAAGGGCCTGTTTCCACACTATATGACTGAATGACTATGACTCTACGAGACGGAAGGGTGATAAGAAGAGACAAAGGAGGCAAAAGGGTGTCAGATTAGGAGAGAAGAGGAGGGAAAGAGCAGTGAATTAGAGACACAACATGCTGGAGTAACTCAGCAGGTCAGGGAGTGAGATGTAAGTGAGACGAGGGGGGGGAGATGGGGGGGAGGATACGAGGGGGGTAGGGAATAGGGGAGATGGGGGGGGGAAAGGAGGGAGCAGATAGTGGGAGAATTGGGTGTACACCAGGAATGGTGGGTGGAAGGTACAGGAAATAGAAGGGGGAGAATGTTTTGTTCACAAGAGTCAGGAATTGATGGAGCTGAGCCGCAGTACCAGGTTGGGATTCTGGGGGCAGCACGGTGGTGCAGCGGTAGAGTTGTGCCGTACAACACCAGAGGCCCAGATTCGATCATGACAACGGGAGCTGTCTGTACGGAGTTTGCACGTTCTCCCCGTGACCTGCGTGGGTTTCCCTTGAGATCTACGGTTTCCTCCCACACTACAAAGACGTGCAGGTTTGTAGGTTAAATGGCTTTGTTAAAAATTGCCAATTGTCCCTTTTGCGCAGCATGGTGCTGATGTACAGGGTGATCGCTGGTCGGCGAGGTCTCGGTGGGCCGAAGGGCTTGTTTCCACGCTGCATCTCTAAAGTCTGAAGTCCAAAGACTAAATCGAGCTGATTAACAAGCAGAATGAAACGCATAATCAATCACCTCACTGTAACATCACTGCTGAGCAGAGAAATTATGGGCGTTTTAGTTCCATCAAAGGGACCGCTTTCAAAGGAATGATAGCGTGTGGTGCCATCACCTTTTAGCTCAGGCTTTTGAAAGCTGCAGGATTACAAATCATCCCTGTCTGTGGACCCACACACTTTGAACGAGCAACTCTGCCGAGCGTGTGCAATCAAATCAGAATCACGATGGAAAATAAATTCTTTAAACAGTAATGGACGATTTTTGGAGAAGTACCGTTGGATAATGTTATCGAGTCACAGAGTCGCACAGTGTGTAAACGGTGGCAGGGGAAGTTTACCTGGGGAGGGGGTGGTTTGGGTGGGAAGGGATGAGTTAACCAGGGAGTTGTGGAGGGATCAATCTCTGAGGAAGGCGGAAAGGGGTGGAGATTGGAAGATGTGGCCAGTGGTGGGATCCCGTTGGAGGTTGGGAAAATGTGGAAGGATTGTGTTGTATGCGATGGCTGATGGGGTGCAAGGTGAGGTTTAGAGGGAGGTTTAGTCCCTGTTGCAACTAGGGGGAGGGAGAGCAAGAGCGGAGCTGCAGGATACCGAGGACACATGTGTGAGGGCCTCATCCATGATGGAAGAGGGGAACCCCCGTTCCCAAAAGAATGAGGACGTCCTGGTATGGAGGACCTCATCTTGGGCGCAGATGTGGCATAGATGGAGGAATTGGGAGTAGAGTCTTTGCAGGAAGCAGGGTGGGAAGATGTGTAGTCGAGATAATTATGGGAGTCAGTAGGTTTATACCGGACTAGACCAAGTGGACCCGTTGGGCCCAAACCTCTCCTGCATTGGTGCAGCACCCTCTCCTACCGCCATCCCCCTCCCTCCCCTTCCCCTCCCCTTCCCCCTCTCCATCCCCCTCTCCATCCCCCTCTCCATCCCCCTCAACCCCCCTTATCCACCCTCCCCCCCCACCTCCCTCTCCCTCCCTCCCTCCTCCCTCCCTCCCTAGGTGATAGATTTAAACTTTTAAATGTGAATAACTTAAAAAATATAACACCGATTTCAATAAAATTCCTTGCTTTACCATTAAAGCGATGATGGGCCTAAAAGGTGGGCCTAAAATTGTCTTGCTATCATGTACTGTTTTGGCTGTAGTTCGATCACAAATAAACAAACAAACGAGAGTTTTAGTGTATGGATGTCAGTCGATAGTCTATCTCCTGTGATGGAGACGGTGAGATCAAGAAAAGGGAGGGAGGTGTCGGAGATGGTCCAATTGAATGTGAGTGCAGGATGGAAATTGGTGGTGAAGTTAATGAAGTCTTGTATTTTATGTTGTACAAGAACCTCTCAAGAAATAACCTTCATCCAGTTGATGGAAACTTTTAAGAGATCCCCAAATGGTTTCCGAGATTAATATTTCATCGGCTGCTTGGGGCCGCCGAGCGATTTCTGTGAATCTATAAAAAGCACCAGCTCCTGTTTGGATGATCGTGTGACAAAGTGAAGGCAGTGCTCCAGGTATCTAGAAGCCCCAACTCAGCCATCGGAAGGCAGCCTTGGTGATTTAAATCCGCCCTGGGTGTCATAATGTGATGACTACCTGGGCTGTAAAGATATTTCAAAAATAAAGTAAACTTTCAAAAACATTTTTTTACTTTAAAATAAAAATTTCCCGCTGCCTGACCTGCTGAGTTGCTCCAGCACTTTGTGTCTATCTTCAGTCTTAACCAGCATCTGCAGTTCCTTCCAACAAGGTGGTGCAGCGGTAGAGTTGCTGCCTTGCAGCAGCAGTGACCCGGGTCCGATCCTGACTACTGGTGTTTGTCTGCACGGAGTTTGTACCTTTTCCCCAAGTGGGATTTCTCCGGGTGCTCCGGTTTCCTCCCACACTCCAAAGACGTAGAGGTTTGTAGGTTAATTGGCTTGCTATAATTGTAAGTTGTCCCTGGTATGTGTAGGGCAGTGTAAATGTGCGGGGATCGCTGGTCGGCGTGGACCCAGTGGGCTGAAGGACCTGTTTCCGCGTTGTATCTCTAAACTAAACTAAACTACACACCACATTTTTATTTGCCTGTTCTTTTTTAGTCAAAGGTTTGTATGGACCTGTTGACGCCAATGAACCCAATAGAATATGGTTGAAGCTGTATCATATTCCTACGCGTTCAGAAATTACTTTTCTAATGTTTCCTAAAAGGTTGATTTCAAACATTGGACCACGCGATTTGATTCAAATACAGAAGGCGTCTTTCAAATATACCTTCAGTTGCCAGGCATTCAATAGACAATAGACAATAGGTGCAGGAGTAGGCCATTCGGCCCTTCGAGCCAGCACCTCCATTCAATGTGATCATGGCTGATCATTTTCAATCAGTACCCTGTTCCTGCCTTCTCCCCATACCCCCTGACTCCGCTATCCTTAAGGGCTCTATCTAGCTCTCTCTTGAATGCATTCAGAGAATTGGCCTCCACTGCCTTCTGAGGCAGAGTGTTCCACAGATTTACAACTCTCTGACTGAAAAAGTTTTTCCTCATCTCTGTTCTAAATGGCCTACCTCTTATTCTTAAACTGTGGCCCCTGGTTCTGGACTCCCCCAACATTGGGAACATGCTTCCTGCCTCTAACGTGTCCAACCCCATAATAATCTTATATGTTTCGATAAGATCCCCTCTCATCCTTCTAAATTCCAGTGTACACAAGCCTAGCTTCTTTAATGTTTTGGGGAAAGAAGCAGTCGTGCGGTGGGTAGTGCTGCTGCCACGTAGCTTTGGTGCTGCCTGTGTGGGGTTTGCAAGTTCTCCCCTCTAACATTGTAAGATTCCTCCAGGTGATCCAGTTTTCTCTGTCAACCATGAATGTGTGGGTTTGTGTAGGAATATAGTCATAGAGTCCTACAGTGTGGAAACAAGCCCTTTAGCCTGACTTGTCCACACCGCCCACCAGCCCCTTAAAACACATTTACTGAGCCATCCTGTAGACTTTTGTGATTGGAACTGGACCTCATCATTTTAAAAGATGAACCCAGCCAATATATCTATAGTGACCTCAGTCTTCCTGTCTCCTACTACATCCTATCTTTGTCCCTCCCCCTCCCCTGACATCAGTCTGAAGAAGGGTCTTGACCCGAAACGTCACCCATTCTTTCTCTGCAGAGATGCTGCCTGACCCATTGAGTTACTCCAGCATTTTTTGTCTACCTCCACCTCATGGGTGGTCAATTTGATCCTCCTTTATCCTAGAACGAAGCCCAGATATGACTCTGTACTCTTGTAAATGTAAATGTAAAAAACCTTTATTGTCACTACACAAAGTACAGCGAAATTAAAGCAGTCCAGATGATGCAATCACACACAGCGGACAGTACAAAGGACGAACCTTTGTTGTAAAGGGTGGGGCATTAAGAAAACTCTGAAGATAGACACCAAATGCTGGAGTAACTCAGCGGGTCAGGCCGCATCTGTGGATAGAAGGAACGGGTGACGTTTTGGGCCGAGACCCTTGCTCGGACTTCTTCAAGCCAACAAAACAGTTCAGCTCAGGATTGAGTGACATCTGAGGTTGCCACAGCATTATTATTCTTTAAACCTCAGCAATCTGCTCAAAAGCAAGGTCGCTCTCCATCCCACTGTTGGATTTCCGTAGCCGATAACAAACGTGCGGCTTAAAAAGGGCCAAAGCAAATTGAAAGGCGAAAACACAGATTTATTTGTAAAGCTCTTGATTCTGATGTTATCACCACAAAGTGAAAAAAAAAGCTTAAACACTGCTGTTTCCATAGTGATAGCCCCGGCCACTGTCAATTTGCTGCTTTACACGTTCAGAATGACATTGGAGCGACCAGCTCAGAGCCCTTCACAAGGTCACAAGTTATAGGAGTAGAATTAGGCCATTCGGCCCATCGAGTCTACTCCGCCATTCAATCATGGCTGATCTTTAGTTTCAGTTTTAGTTTTGGAGATACAGCGCGGAAACAGGCCCTTCGGCCCATCGAGTCCACACCGATCAGTGATCCCCACACATTAACACTATCTACTGTACACACACTAGGGCCAATTTTACACATGCACCAAGCCAATTAACCTACAAACCTGTACGTCTTTGGAGTGTGGGAGGAAACTGAAGATCTCGGAGAAAACCCACGCGGTCACGGGGAGAACGTATAAACTCCGGACAGACAGCACCCGTAGTCGGGATGGAACCCGGGTCTCCGGTGCTGTAAGCGCTGTAAGGCAGTAACTCTAACGCTGCACCACCGTGCCGCCATGATCTCTGCCTCATAACCCTATTTTTCTGCCTTCTCCCCATAACCCTTGACACCCGTTCGAATGAAGAATTTGTCTTTCTCCACCTTAAAAATATCCACTGACTTGGTGTCCACAGCCCTCTGTGGCAATGAGTTCCACAGATTAACAACCCTCTGACTCAAGAAGTTCCTCCTCACCTCCTTTATGAAAGAGCGCCCTTTAATTCTGAGGCTATGACCTCTGGTCCTAGACTCCCCCACCAGTGGAAACATTCTCTCCACATTCAGCTCTTGGCCTGATATCAAGGCAGAAGGTTGCAAAGGGCTGTTTTAAACTGAAGGATAAGGATTCTCAGGTAGAATTAGATGTCAACATGTTAAATCTGAAACAGGACTCATCCCATGTCAAACGTACTTACCTGCATTTTAATATACACCTGATGGAGAACAGTAGGTGGCACGGTGGCGCAGCAGTAGAGTTGCTGTCTTACAGCGCCGGAGACCCCGGTTCGATCCTGACCACGGGTGCTTGTCTGTATGTACATTCTCCCAGTGACCTACGTGGGTTTTCTCCAGAATCTCAAGTTTCCTCCCACAGTCCAAAGACGTTCAGGTTTGTAGGCTAATTGTCTTGGTATAATTGTCCAAAGCGTGTGTAGGATAGTGTAAGTGTGCAGAGATCGCTGGTCGGCGCGGACTCGGTGGGCCAAAGGGCCTGTTTCCGTGCTGAATCTAAATCGGAGACTAAAAACTAAAACTAACACAGGCAGAGAGACCTTGATGTTGGACTGGAGTCCTTCACTGACATGATCTGTGTGGATATCCGCATGAGCGACCTTTGTTGTAAATGATAACAGACCTGAAATGCTTATTCCAGACTGAAATGCCGACATTGAGGGATTATTTCCATCTATTATGGCAGATACGAGGATCCCCTTCCTAGTTCTCTGCCCATCCTTGCCAACAAACCAAGCCCTCAGGACAGCTTTGGTGGCCGATCCTCTGATGATCCTTTGAATGACCAGTTCACCCTCCTCCAGCATCTGTAGCTCATGTGTCTCCAATGTTTGCAGATCAGTATTTGTAGAAGCTTCTCTGGACAAGGCAGGACTTTTATTATCTTTTATTCTGCCCACATGTTAATGTCATTTCTGGAGTAATTCGTTCCCCTTCAACAGACCGTAGGAGTCGTGTAAATGTAGAACTGCTATACGTGGGGGCTTGGTGGCCAACATGGAATTAGTGGGCTGAAGGGCCTGCTTCCATGTTGTATCTTTCCATGACTGCAATCCCACTCAGTCCCTGGCCTGACCTCTCTCTCAATGTTCCTGAATGTAATCAACGCACGGCCGAGAACAATTCAAATTTTGGCTGTAGGTTTTCGTTTATTATTGCCACATGTAATGTATAGTTTAGTTTAGTTTAGTTCAGTTTACAGGAAGTTACAGGAAGATCTGATGGTAATTTAAATTATGAGAGGTGTAGATAGGGTAGACAGTCAAAACCTTTTTCCCAAGATGGAAATGTTAGATACTAGAGGACAGAGTTGTAAAGTGAGAGGGGCAAAGCTCAACATAAATGTGCAGGGCAAATCTTTCACACAGTGGTTGGTGATTCCGCGGAACATGCTACTGGGGATGGTGGTGGAAGTAGGTACGATAGTGGCATTTAAGAGACTTGTAGCTTAGATTAGTTTAGTTTAGTTTAGAGATACAGTGCGGAAACAGGCCCTTCAGCCCACCAAGTCCGCACCGACCAGCAATTCTCCCAATTAATACTACCCTACACACACAAGAAACACCTTTTATAGTCAAACCAAGCCAATTAACTTACAAACTTGTACGTCTTTGGAGTGTGGGAGGAAATCGAAGATCTCAGAGAAAACTCACGCATGTCACGGGGAGAACGTACAAACTCTGTACAATCACCTGTAGTCAGGAACCCTTATCTCTGGCACTGTAAGGCAGTAGCTCTACCGCTACGCCACCATGCCACCCTTTAGGAGAGATCAGTACCTGTGATGGACCAGGCAGTGTCTACCACTCTCTGTAAGTTCCTTCTGCAATTGTACAGAGCCCTGGTGAGACCACATCTTGAGTATTGTGTGCAGTTTTGGTCTCCTAATTTGAGGAAGGACGTCCTTGCTATTGAGGCAGTGCAGTGTAAGTTCACGAGGTTAATCCCTGGGATGGAGAGACTGCCATATGAGGAAAGATTGGAGAGACTAGGCTTGTATTCACTGGAGTTTAGAAGGATGAGAGGGGAATCTACAGAGACATATAAAACTATAAAAGGACTGGACAAGCTAGATGCAGGAAAAATGTTCCCAATGTTGGGGGAGTCCAGAACCAGAGGCCACAGTCTAAGAATAAAGGGGAGGCCATTTAAAACTGAGGTGAGAGGAAACTTTTTCACCCAGAGAGTTGTGAATTTGTGGAATTCTCTGTCACAGATGGCAATGGAGGCCAATTCACTGGATGAAGTTAAAAGAGAGTTAGATAGAGCTCTAGCGGTTAGTGGAATCAGGGGATATGGGGAGATGGCAGGCACAGGTTACTGATATCACAAAATGCTGGAGTAACTCAGCGGGTCATTATTGATTGTGGATGATCAGCCATGATCACAATGAATGGCGGTACTGGCTCGAAGGGCCAAATAGCCTCCTCCTGCTCCTATTTTCTGTTTCTATGTTTCTGTGTGATCTACTTCATTCTTGGGCGTTTAAGTCGCCAAAACAGGCCATGATGCAACCAGTCAAAGTATTTTCTACCACACACCTGTAGAAGTTCAAGAGCGACTTATCGAACCTCCTCAATCTTCTAAGGGCATGGAGGCATTGATAGACATTCTTTCTGACTGCACTGACCACACCAGTAAATGTGTCACAAATAGTCAAGTGACAATGACCGGCTAATTTACCTTGCTGGCATTAGGGCGCAATGGTGGCGCAGCAGTAGAGTTGCTGCCTTACAGCGAATGCAGCGCTGGAGACCCGGGTTCGATCCTGACTACGGGCGCCGTCTGTACGGAGTTTGTACGTTCTCCCCGTGACCCGCGTGTGTGGTTTCTCCGAGATCTTCGGTTTCCTCCCACACTCCAAATGCGTACAGGTATGTAGGTTAATTGACTGGGTAAATGTAAAATTTGTCCCTAGTGTGTGTAGGATAGTGTTAGTGTGCGGGGATCGCTGGGCGGCGCGGACTCGGTGGGCCGAAGGGCCTGTTTCCGCGCTGTATCTCAAAATCAAAAACCAAATCAAACATAGTTTGGAATATTGGGAAGAACCTCCTGGTTTTCTGTCAAATGTATGCTCCAACATGAAAAGGGGGCGTGGCTGTGTTCTGCAGCTGCGGCTCACCGGCAGTCTCTCTGTCTTTTTTTTGTTTTTTTGTCTATTGTCATCGTTTAATGTATGTTTTGTTTTATTTTTAACTCTGTATATGTGGGGGGGGTGGTGGGGGAAACCTTTTTTCAAATCTCCTCCTCAACGGAGATGCGACCTTTACCGTGTCGTATCTCCGTTCGCGCTACGGCCTAACATCGTGGAGTCGGCGGCCTCCAGCTGGGATCGACCTTGAAGACTCCGGTCGCAGGGCCTGGACTTACCATCTCGGAGGCTTCGGCCGTGGGCCCTGCAGACCGCAACATCGGGAGCTCGCAGGTCCCTGGCTGGCGACCGGTTTTTGGGAGCTCCAGCCGTAGCAGCTTCGACCGCCCCGAAGTGCGAGGTACGATCGACCCGCTCGCAGGCCCTTCATCGCCCTGCGTGGCTCGGCCGCAGCACTTTCCATCGCCCGGTGGGGGCTCAGGACTTTCATCGGCCTGCTCGGCTCGGCCCTGGGACTTTCCATCGCCCGGTGGGGGCTCAGGACCTTCATCGGCCTGCTCGGCTCGGCCCTGGGACTTTCCATCGCCCGGTGGGGGCTTCAAAAAGTTGGGAGCCTCGATCACCTCGTGGCACCACGGGAGAAGAAATCAGGAGGAGATAAGACTTTGCCTTCCATCACAGTGAGGGTGTGCCGAGAGCAATCACTGTGATGGCTGTTTGTGTAAAAATTGTGTAAAAATTGTATCTGTGTGTCCTGTGCTTTTTGTTGTCTACTGCCGGACCCTGACGTGAGAGGACGCTGGCGTTGTTTATTCGCCGCTTCTCCGTTAGGATAGTTTGTCTGTTTGTTTTTATGTTTGATTGTTTATGTAAGCGCTTTGAGCTTCTGGAAAGGCGCTATATAAAATAAATGCTTATTATTATTATTATAACACTCTCAGTGGAAAATGGCGGAGAAGAGAGTAAAAAAAAGTCCTCTATTGTCCGCAAATGTCGCTACAAATCGCAGACCATTTATCATTAGTTTCTTTTACTTTTCTATAAATTTTCAAAGTGTATGAATAACAAAAAAAAACCAAATCCAAATTCTTTTGAGATGGAAAATAAATAGAATAGTTGTCTGGAACAACCGCACACCATTAAGCTACAAAATGATGCTCCCAGTAATCTGCCCCGTGGGGATGCTTGTGCCTTGTTCTGCTCCAAACGCTTTTTAATGATCCAAATTTAGATGACTCCGTCCTATCAAAGGACGTCCGGGAGAAAGTTTCTTCTTTTATCCTAATGGCTAATTTATTTGTTTTCCTTTTTATTACCAACAGTTTTTACCGTCATGTGCACCAAAACGGAACAATGAAATTCTTACTTGCATCAGCACCACAGATATGTGAACATAGTACTCTGCAAACATCATAATAAACAACAACAACAACAAAAGTTCAGTCTGTATGCGACAAACAGGCAAATAAGCAAACAATCATAGTGCAAAGTCAAAAACAATGTCCCCAAGTCCCCAAATCTTTGTATTCACAAAATGCTGGAGTAACTCAGCAGGTCAGGCAGCATCTCGGGAGAGAAGGAATGGGTGACGTTTCGGGTCGAGACCCTTCTTCAGACTGAAGAAGGGTCTCGACCCGAAACGTCACCCATTCCTTCTCTCCCGAGATGCTGCCTGACCTGCTGAGTTACTCCAGCATTTTGTGAATAAATCGAGTTGTACCAGCATCTGCCGTTATTTTCTTATACCCCAAATCTTTGTCCCGCCCCCTCCCCTGACATCAGTCTGAAGAAGGGTCTCGACCCGAAACGTCATCCATTCCATCTCTCCCGAGATGCTGCCTGAGTTACTCCAGCATTTTGTGTCTACCCCCAAGTCTATCTTGATTGGAGCCTACTTGGAGGTTGTAGTGTTTAGTAGCCTGATGGTTGTCGGGAAGAAGCTGCTCCTGAACCTGGAAGTTATAGTTTTCAGGCTCCTGCACCTACTTCCTGATGGCAGGAGTGAAATGAGTGTTTGGCCAGGGTGGTGTGGGGTCTCTGATGATGATGGCTGCCTTTGTGAGGTAATCGACTCTTGTAGATCCTTTGATGGTGGGGAGATCAAAACCCGTGATGGACTGGCCGGTGTTCACAACCTTTTGCAATCTTCTTTGTTCCTGGGCGTTCGAGTTGTCAGTCTATATGTTCTCTTCTGTACTCGAGAGAGTATTCATTGACATACCAAATCTCCTCAATCTTCATAAGTTCATCAGTGATAGGAACAGAATTAGGCCATTCAGCCCACCAAGTCTACTCCTCCACCCAACCATGGCTGATCTATCTTTCCCTCTCTACCCTATTCTCCTGCCTTCTCCCGACAACCCCCGACACCTGTACTAATCAAGAATCTATCTAGCGCTGCTAAAACAATATCCACTGACGGCCTCCACAGCCTTCTGTGAAAATGAATTTCACAGGAGTTGTGAGCTTTCTTTATGTTTGCGTCAATGTGCTCGGTCCAGGACAGATTTTCAGAGCCCAGATATTTGAAACCTTTGACTGTCTCCACCATGGTCCCATCGGTAAAGATAGGTTTGTGGATCCTTGTCGATACATAATCAGAGTTCCTGTTAAATACAATTTTTTTTAGCCATATATCACTTGCCAGGCATTGATCTGCCCCCACCGCTCTTCCAGCTTTTTCCTCCCGACTACAATCAGTTTGAAGAAGGATTCTGAACCCACACCGTCCATCCATGTTTTCCAGAGCTGCAGCCTGGCCCCCCTAACTTACCTCAGCACTTTGTGTTCTTTGCTCAAGATTCCAGAATCTGCAGTTCCTTCTGTTTATATCGTTTCCAAGGTAATGGTCCGACATCATAGGATGCCCTTATTCAGCCACCACCTTGGCAGCATTAAGGGCTGTACATTCATGACTAAGTGCAATAGAATATGAACAATGCCTCCAATATATACGTGTACTAGAAACACAGTGCTTGGAAACAAAAGAGAAACTGAGATGTAGCACGAAGAAAGATGACAAACAAATGGAAGTCCATATCCAATATATTTTGTAGTTCACTGTTAAGGTTTGTAAAGAGTGGATGTGGAGAGGATGTTTCCACTAGTGGGAGAGTCCAGGACGAGAGGTCATAGCCTCAAAATTAAAGGACATTCTTTTAGGAAGGAGATGAGGAGGAATTTCTTTAGTCAGAGGGTGGTGAGTCTTTGGAATTCTTTGCCACAGATGGCTATGGAGGCAAAGTCAGTAGATATATTTAAGGCAGAGATAGAAAGATTCTTGATTAGTACAGGTGTCAGAGGTTATGGGGAGAAGGCATGAAGATGGGGTTAGGAGGGAGGGATAGATCAGCCATGTTTGAATGGTGGAGTAGACTGGTGGGCTAAATGGCCTAAATATCTCTTATGATCTTATGATCTTATGACATGTTAAAAATGTTGCATGACTTACCATTCTGTGATCCAAGGCTCAAAAGTGATTGAGCAGAGATTGCAGATATTTTTGCGCACCGTTGGATTTTTTCCAGTGACACCAAATGGCTTGGAAATGGTGTACATTAGTCAGGCAACAATGAAATAAAACATTACACGATTGAAGAAAAGAATGGGAAGATGACCAGAAGAAGGAGAAATAAATAAGAATGCACAAACAATCTGACTCGCTTCAGGGTAGAAACTCTGCTTATTTTGTTCAATAGACAATAGACAATGGACAATAGGAGTAGGCCATTCGGCCCTTCGAGCCAGCACTGCCATTCAATGTGATCATGGCTGATCATTCTCAATCAGTACCCTGTTCCTGCCTTCTCCCCATACCCCCTGACTCCGCTATCCTTAAGAGCTCTATCTAGCTCTCTCTTGAATGCATTCAGAGAATTGGCCTCCACTGCCTTATGGCTGTTCAGTTGTGAACAGGCATAAAAATAACTGAAGGAGACAATGTACTTCCATAAAATGTGTAGGAAAAAACTACAGATGCTGGTTTAAATCGAAGGTAGACACAAAATGCTGGAGTAACTCAGTGGTCTGAACCCCAAGGGTCTCAACCCAAAACGTCACCCATTCCTTCTCTCCTGAGATGCTGCCTGACCCGCTGAGCTACTCCAGCACTTTGTGTCTACCTTCCATAAAATACTGAGTTGAAGAAAATACTTTTGGATTATCTTCTTTGGAAGAAAATACTCAGTCCCCATGCATGGTTACCGAGAATTCAAGGTTGATTGAGAATGAAATAGCGGAGAGTTACACACAAAGTGCAGTTTCCTTCATGCTCAGGAGGATAAGACCAAGAAATGGACAATGCGAAGGTTCATTGGTATGGACATTTGGCGCTCAGTGGGCCATGAGATCTTTGTACAGGTGATCCTCAACTTACGATGGGGTAACGCTCCGAGAAACCCATTGCAAACCGAAAATATCGTAAGTGGAAATGCATTGAATACACGTGATCACGTGGCCGGCAGCAAGCTGTGGGTCACTGCCGTCTGCACCATCGCAAAGTCGAAATATCGTAAGTCGGAGCATGGTAAGGCGGGAAGCAACTGTACTGTGATTTCAGAACCATATTCTATCCTTGTCAGCCCAACGTTCGATCAGCTCGGCCAAGTTGGAGAGTGAAATCCGAACCCTTTTTCATCTTCAGCCTTTGTCATTTACTCCACCCCATCTGCCAATCTCACCCTCTCACATGTATCCACCTATCACTTGCCAGGCTTTGACCCATCCCCATTTTTGTTTTTCAGGTTCCCTCCCCCTCCCCCCCCCCCCCCCACCGTACAATTAGTTTGAAAAAAGGGCTCTCCTGAAACATCACCTGTCCGTTCCCTCCACAGGTGCTGCTGCTGCCCGACCCACTCAGTTCCTCCAGCACTTTGTGTTCCTCTAGCACTTTGCCAGTTAAAGGCAGAATCTGTTTGTCTCTGACCATCCCAGCATCTTCAGTTGTTTTTCTTATGCCGATGGTGAGGCTGATAATGCCTCCGACTGATAGTCAGAGTAACGCAGTCCAGTAGTTGGAAATTATAGTCATAGAGTCATGCAATACAGAAACAGGCCCATTGGCCCACACATCCCAAATGTCCATCAAGAACTCATCTATAAACATCTCATTTACCAGCAAATCATCTGTAGCTTTCTATGCCTGGTGATTTCAAATGCATATCCAGATCCTTATTAAATATTGTGCAGTATCTATTTCAAGCATCTTCACAGGCAGTGATTTTCCAGACAGCAACGTTCGGTGGCTCAGTGGCACAACTGGTAGAGGTCCTGCCTCACAGTGCCAGAGACCGAGATCAATCACAATAAAAACTTTCACAATAAAACTTTATCAGCCAAGTATGTTTTGCAACATACGAGGAACTTCATTTGCCGTACAGTGATAACAATAAAAAGCAACAGAACACACAAAATACATTTTAACATGAACATGCACCACAGTGACTCCTCCACATTTCTCACTGTGATAGAAGGTGAAAGAAAAAGTTCAATCTCTCCCTTCCTTGTCCTCCAGCAGTCGGGGCCTCTAACCTTCCGTTGACGGGATGATCTTGACTCCCGTAGCCGGCGGCGAGCCTTCCTCGTCGGGGCAATCAAGCTCCTTCATCGGGGGGATCTCAGTTCCCCCGCACCGGCGATCTACCCCGGGTCGGGACCAGTCGAACCTCGTGCAGCGTTTGGAGCCCCCGACCGGTCTCAACCCCAGACTGTGAGCTCCTGATGTTAACGTCCGCAGGCTGCATTGGAGCGTTGATCCCAGGCAAGGGATCGCAGGCTCAGATGATAAGTCCACGCCCCCGCGGGGACTCAAGGTCAGTCCCAGGCAAGACCTCCAGCTCCGTGACGTTAGGCCGCAGAGCGACCGGAGATACGATCCGGAAAACAATCGCATCTCCGGCAAGGTAAGAGATTGAAAAAAAGTTTCTCCCGACCCCCTCCCCCACATCAAACAAACCAGAGAACATTTACACCAACTTTTAAAACTTATCAAAAATAACAGAGAGTTTGAAAAGGACAGACAGACTGTTGGCAAGGCAGCCATCATGCGGCGCCCCCTGGTGGTATCAATCCTAAACTCGGGTGCTATCTGTGTGGAGTTTGCACATTCTCCCTGTAACTGCGTGGATTCCTTTCAGATGCTCCAGTTTCCTCCCACTTCCCAAACACATGTGAATTTGCAGGTTAAATTGCCTCTGTAAATCCCCCCTCATGCATAGAGCGTGGATGCAAAAGTGGGATAACATAGAACTAGTGCAAATGGAAGATTGATTGTTGGCATGGACTCGGTGGGCCGAAGGGCCTGTTTCCATGCTGTATTTTTCAATTTAAAAAAATGCCCTGAACTTCTTTCCGACCTTCACTCCATACATTAAACTGATACCTTCTTTGTTCTGAAGAAAAAACGCACATTATCCACCCCCGTAGTTTTGTACACCTCCATCAACTGTCTCCCTGCCTCCTCGGGGTAGTAATAGTTACCATAGATTGTTCAACAACATCATGGCTGAACAAGCAGGGCATCTCCTGACACCCATGTGCAGCATTCATGAATGCCACCGCGCATCTTGCCCAACCAGGCTCATCGTTAAATGAAGCAGATAATGACCAGTTAATTTAGAAACATTTTCAGTTTAGTTCCTGAAAGCCTCATTTGAATGAGGCAGAGAGATGTCAGCCCAGAAGGAGGAGACGTTTTTATTTTGAAGCTTTTGTCCCTACAGTAGTCTCCTCAACCAGAATGTAGATTTACAACCTCTCTCCAATGTTTTTAGCATGAGATGTGGATAGCATCTTCAAAGGATTATGCGAGAGAATCCTACACACGACCACCAATTGTTATGCTCTGGGGCACACAGGAACTGGACTCAAACGCATGACTCACACACAAGAGTCAATTTGGAGAAAATAAAGGCGTTCTTTAATTTTCACATTAAAGAACACTGCGATTCGAACCAAAAACTCTAAACTTACTCAGCTACAAAAAAACATTAGTTACAAAAATTACTTACTAGCTATACAACGACCGAGAGCACATGAATCACAATACGAACTGGCACAGGACAAAGGGAGGCGTGGACTATATATACATGAGGTAAGGGCACACAGGTGGAAACAATCAAGGCGGGGCTGACAATTACAATGGCAGGAAGTCAAGGGACCTGAAATGAGAATCTAAACACAGAACATGACACAAGACTAACAGATATGACGGGACATTACAGTACCCCCCCCTTTAGGACGGACTCCTGACGGTCCAGGCTGGTCAGGATGAGTCTTGTCAAAGTCCTTGATCAAAGTTTTGTCCAAAATGAAGCTGGCAGGAATCCAGCACCTCTCCTCAGGACCGTAGCCTTCCCAGTCGACCAGAAACTGGCGACCGCGACCTCTCTTGCGGACTGCAAGAAGTGCCTTAACTGTGTACACCGGACCATCGTCGACGAGCCGGGGGGGTGGAGGGGGCTTGGAGGCGGGCACGAGTGCACGTTCCTTGACCGGTTTTATTTTGCTGACGTGGAATGTAGGGTGAACCCTTAATGACCTGGGGAGTTGTAGACGGACTGAAACAGGGTTAATGACTTTCGAAATGGGAAATGGACCCACGAACCTTGGAGCCAGCTTTCTGGCGTGGATGTGAAGTGGCAAGTCCTTTGTAGACAGCCATACCTTTTGGCCTGGGCGATAATGCGGAGCGGATCTGCGGTGGCGGTCGGCTGCCGCTTTCATCCGGGACTGACCCCGGAGTAGAACCCTCCGAGCTCCATCCCAGATTCGGCGACAGCGTCGGATCATGGCGTGGGCAGAAGGCACCGTCACCTCACCCTCATAAGCCGAGAACAAGGGGGGCTGATAGCCGTAGGCACACTGGAAGGGTGTGAGTCCCGTGGCAGCCGTAGGAAGCGTGTTGCGTGCGTACTCGACCCAGATGAGATGGTCGCTCCAGGTGGTCTGGTTCTGCGCGATCAGACAGCGCAAGCAGGTCTCGAGCTCCTGGTTCATCCGCTCAGTCTGGCCATTGGATTGCGGATGGTAACCAGAAGACAGGCTGACGGTAGCACCTATGAGGGAACAAAACTCACTCCAAAACTTGGACACAAACTGAGGACCTCGGTCCGAGACAATGTCTGTAGGGAAACCATGGATACGGAAAACGTGAGACATCATTACCTCTGCCGTCTCTTTGGCAGAGGGGAGCTTGGCCACAGCGATAAAATGTACCATCTTTGAAAATCGGTCTACCACCGTCAGGACAGATGTGTTACCTTTGGAGGCCGGCAACCCAGTAACAAAGTCAATGGAGATGTGGGACCAGGGCCTCTGAGGGACTGAAAGTGGGTGCAGCAGGCCCGCTTGGGCTTGTCTGGAGGGCTTGCTCCTTGCACAGACAGGGCAGGCGGCCACATATTCAGCTACATCCTTCTCAAGTGAAGGCCACCAAAAACGCTGTTTAACCACAAAAACAGTTCTCTTGGCACCTGGATGGCATGTGAGCAAGGACGTGTGAGCCCAGTGGATTACCTGGGAGCGCAATGTCACAGGAACAAACAAACAGTTAGTAGGACAGCCACTCGGTGCTGGAGTCTCATCATTAGCCTGCTTCACATCTGTTTCGATCTGCCAAGACACCGCTCCTACCACACGGTTAAGTGGCAGGATGGGTTCGGGTTCTCTGGTATCAGGTTCAGGGTCATAAAGTCGGGACAGGGCGTCTGGTTTTGTGTTCTGGGAACCGGGCCTGTAAGACAGAGAAAAGTTGAACCTACTAAAAAACAGAGTCCATCTGGCCTGACGTGAGTTGAGTCTCTTGGCTTTACGGATGTATTCCAGGTTCTTGTGATCTGTCCATACCAGAAAAGGCTGCTCGGCCCCCTCCAGCCAGTGCCTCCACTCCCCCAATGCGGCTCTGATCGCCAGCAGTTCTTTGTTTCCGACATCGTAATTCTTTTCTGCTGGGGTCAACTTACGTGACAGGTAGGCGCAGGGATGAATCCGGTTGTCCTTCTCCGCTCCCTGGGAAAGTACCGCCCCAATCCCCTCGTTGGAGGCATCCACCTCCACAATGAACTGTCTCTGGGGATCTGGGATGGTCAGAACAGGAGCGTTGGTGAACAATGTTTTGAGGCGCTGGAAGGCGGCTTCGGCCTGAGGATTCCACTGGAACTGGGTCTTGGAAGATATGAGAGAGTGCAGAGGAGCAGCAACAGCACTGAAGTCTCTAATAAAACGTCTGTAAAAGTTTGCAAATCCAAGAAACTGTTGCACCTTCTTTCTGTTAGTGGGGGTGGGCCACACTCATTGAGAAATTCCCTGAGGACCTCGTTCATAAAAGCTTGGCAGACTGCGGGGGCATTGGTTAACCCGAACGGCATCACCAAATACTCGTAGTGCCCGTTAGGAGTGTTAAACCCAGTTTTCCACTCATCCCTCTCTCTGATTCTCACTAGATGGTATGCATTCCTTAAGTCTAGTTTAGTGAATACTTTGGCTTTGTGCAACAGTTCAAAAGCAGAAGACATCAAAGGAAGTGGGTAACGATTCTTGATCGTAATCTCGTTTAGGAAGCTGTAATCTATGCAGGGACGAAGTGACCCATCTTTCTTGCCCACAAAGAAAAACCCCGCGCCTGCTGCCGAGGAGGACGGGCGAATAATGCCCCTCCTCAGGGAGGACTCAATGTACTCATCCATCGCCTTCCTCTCGGGGCCGGATATGGAGTACAGTCGCCCCTTGGGAATAGGGGCCCCCGGCAGCAGGTTGATAGCGCAGTCGAGAGGTCGATGAGGAGGTAGGGTGGTGGCTCTGGACTTGTTGAACACCTCCTTCAGTTCATGGTAACAGGGTGGAACCTTCAACAGATCGGGATAGTCATCATCATTAGAAATCTTTATTTCTTCAGATTTAAGAACATTTATTCCCAAAACCGCCCCGATCTTCCCGTAACTCACCCCTTTGTTCACTGGTTCAACAAGACATGATTGTGTGCACTCAACCCCCCATCGTCTGATCTTACCAGATCGCCAATCAATCTGAGGATTGTGTTTCTGCAGCCAAGGGAAACCAAAGACCAAGGGATGTTGAGCTGAGTCAAACAAGTGAAAAGACATTATCTCCACATGGTTAGCATTGAACATGACTTTGACAGGTTCTGTACGATGAGTTATCTCAAACAACTGATGTCCATCTAAAGCGCTCGCCACAATAGGTTGCAACAAGGGCACAGATTTAACCTTATACGATCGAGCTAGAGTCCAGTCCATGAGACTCTCGTCGGCTCCGGAGTCGATCAAAACCCCCCGAGTCACAATTTGCTGATTCAGAGTGAGGGTGGCCTGTGTCAGAGGTCGAGGAGGTAAGTCCGAAACGGGGAATTGGCTCACCAGTGTCCTCCTTTTCACTGGTGAGCCACCCCCTTTTACCGAGCAGTCGGCCAGATGGTGTCCTTGTTGACCGCAGTAAAAGCAGGCTCCGTCCTTCAGGCGGCGCTGTCGCTGCTCCGGAGTCAGCCTGGTTCATCCTAGCTGCATGGGTTCCTCCGACGGCTGAGAGGACGCTGTTTTCTCCGGCCAGCGATGGACAGGGAATGATGACTTCTTCGGTGTGAAGGACCCGGAGGAGTGCCCCTGGTGATTGGGAGGACGATCAGCAGCCTGGTGTCTTACCTTTTCCTTTATCCTGTTATCGACACGAATAGCCCTGGTAATTAATGTCTCTAGATCACTGGGTAACTCAAAAGGTGAAAGTCTGTCCTTTATAGCCTCCGACAACCCATTCATGAATGCATCCACTTGTGCAGGCATATTGCACCCACTGTCTGTTGCAAGGGTTCGGAAGTCAATGGCATAGTCTATCACTGGGCGAGTGTTCTGTTTTAGCTGCAGTAAGACTCGGGAAGCTTCCTTAGCAGAGGAAGTGTGATCAAAAATACTGCTAAATGTTCTTTGGAAAAGGTCTCGATCCTGACAGACTGTGGAGCCCCGAGACCACTCCGCAGTGGCCCATGCTGCGGCTCGTCCCATCAAATGGGACACAATAAATGCTACCCTGGCCTGGTCTGAGGGGAAGTGTGCAGGGTTATGCTTGAAGTGGAAATCACATTGTACAAGGAATGATCTACAATTCTCAGAGTCTCCAGAGAACTTATCTGGTGAAGCCAGGCGTAGAATCAGCGTGGGGTTCGCAGGTGTGGCCGGAACAGCAGGCGGATGGCCGGCTGATGGTTCAACGTGAGCCAGTGGAGAAGCTGCCGAGGTTGGGTCGAGACGAGCCAGAACCTGATGGAGTTGTACAGCGAGGTGGTTAATCTGGGTCGTCACTGATGACTGGAACTCGCCTTGTCTATCGTTCAGCTCGCGCACCCCGTGACTGACTGAGCGCAGCTGCTCCTCCTGGTGCTGGATCTTAGTGCCCTGGTTGGCAAGGGCTGATTTCCAAATCTTAGAGTCGGCTGAGTCCATATTATGGCCAGTTCGTTCTGTTATGCTCTGGGGCACACAGGAACTGGACTCAAACGCACGACTCACACACAAGAGTCAATTTGGAGAAAATAAAGGCGTTCTTTAATTTTCACATTAAAGAACACTGCGATTCGAACCAAAAACTCTAAACTTACTCAGCTACAAAAAAACATTAGTTACAAAAATTACTTACTAGCTATACTACGACCGAGAGCACATGAATCACAATACGAACTGGCACAGGACAAAGGGAGGCGTGGACTATATATACATGAGGTAAGGGCACACAGGTGGAAACAATCAAGGCGGGGCTGACAATTACAATGGCAGGAAGTCAAGGGACCTGAAATGAGAATCTAAACACAGAACATGACACAAGACTAACAGATCTGACGGGACATTACACCAATCTTCGTTTGATGGTGAAAATATCATGGTGGCAAGTATTTAGTGTAGTTTAGTTTAGAGATACAGCGCAGAAACAGGCCCCTCAGTTCATCGAGTCCGCACCGTCCAGCGATCCCCGCACACTCACACCATCCTACACACACTGGGGCCAATTAACCTACAAACCTGTATGTTTTTGGAGTGTGAGACGAAACCGGAGCTTCCCGGAGAAATCCCATGCAGGTCATGGGGAGAACATACAAACTCCGTACAAACAAGCACCCGTCAGGATCGGACTCGGGTCTCTGGCGCGGTAAGGCAGCAACTCTACCGCTGAGCCACCGTGCAGCCCTGGTGACCTGAGGAGTTTTATTGGGTCAAGAGTCAAGCAGTCATCTTAATTGTCATCTGTACCACCAATGGAACTAATAAATTCGTACTTGCTGCAGCTTAATAAAAGTATTACACACAGATAATATATAATAATAGAAAATACAAGAAATTAACAACCGTAATGTTGTGCAACCATAATAGTGCAAAAAAACAAAGCTTGTAGTGCAAGCAAAGAGATAGTCCATAGATGATCATAGTTGCTGTGCCTAGTGCCTTGTGCTTGTCTGCATCCTGTTGGTGGCTGGCAAGAAGATGCTCTTAAACCCGAAGGTCACGGTTTTCAGCTCCTGGACCTCCTTCCCGATGGTAGTTGTCTGTGTGGCCATGGTGGTGTGAATCTTTTATGATACTGGTTGGTTCTTTGAGGCAGCACCTCCTGTAGATCCCTTCAATGGTGGGGAGGTCAGTGCCTGTGATGGACCGGGCAATGTCCATTGCTCTCTGTAATCAGCTACATTTCTGAACAGTCGAGTTCTGTGATAATGCGCTGATCCTGTCTTCTCTGTGTGGCAAGGGCAGAACGGTGGCGCAGTGGTAAAGTTGCTGCCTTACATCTCCAGCGACCCGGGTTCGATCTTGACTATGGGTGCTGTCTGCACGGAGTTTGCAAGTTCTCCCCATGTGACCGCGTGGGTTTTCTCCAGGTGCACTAGTTTCATCCCACACTCCAAAGACGTACAGGTTTGTAGGTTAATTGGCTTCTGTAAATTGTCCCTAGTGTGTAGGATAGAACTAGTGCATGGGGCGATTGTTGGTCAGTACGGAATTGGTGGGCCGAAGGGCCTGTTTTCACACTGTATCTCTAAACTAAACTAAACTAGACTAAACTAGACTATACAATAGAGAAGAATCTCCAGGCTGGAAAACATGTTGGTTGCTTTGGGTTAAGAACATTTAAAGAAAAGTACTAAAAAGAGAAAATGTTGCAAACACTCAGCAGGTTGGGCCATGTCTGTGGAGAGAGAGACAGAGTGTATGTTTCAGGATGAAGATCCTTTTAAATGAAATGTTCTTTCTTCACAGATGCTGCCTGACTTGTTGAGTGTTTCCCACAGTCTCTGTTTTTTTTTTTAGATTTCCAGCTTGTGGTTATTTATGTTAATTTACACAAGACGCACAGAGTCTCTTGCCCAGTGTCGCGGAAATCGAGAACCAGAGGGCATGGGTTTAAGGCGAAGGGGATGTAGTGTAAGGGTTAAACCTATGCACTATCTCGCGGAATTGACCTTGCAGCTGTGCACATTGCAGAGGAGCGTAGCCTTTCTCAGGCCGTTCCAGGCCAGGGAAAGAATAGCATTGGTGAACAAAACATAGCAGCAATAGTTGGGTCGACCCTGCTGCTAGCAGCGCATTAACATTGCAGGCAAAGGGGGCTTATGATTGGCTCGGGGAGGGGGGCAGTGGCGTATTCTGCTCTGATAAGAAAGGCCATAAAGGATGGAGGTGGGCTCCTTTCGGACGAGAGAGCCCCAGCCTTGGACCGTGTCGTGAACGGTGCTTGGTGATCGCGAACAGGAACATCCTGCGGCGTGCTCTGCCGTGTACCCGGGGTTTACGAGTGCGTACTGGGATATACGGGGACACGTGAGTCAATGTGCCTTATTTGGTAGTGTAATTAAATATCTTGCGAATCAAACTCTGGTGTCTGAATCCAGGGATTTATCGATTCCAAAGGTTTTATAGGAATCCGAGGGGTAACTTTTTCACAGAAAGGGTGGTGGGTGTATGGAACAAGTTGTCGGAGGAGGTGGTTGAGGCAGGGGCTATCACAACATTTAAGAAGCAATTAGACCGGTACATGGATAGGACAGGTTTAGAGGTATATACAATAGGCCAAATGCAGGCAAGTGGGACTGGTGTGGATGGGACATTTTGGTTGGTGTGAGAAAGATTCCACACTGTGTGACTCTATAATTATTTCTAATTTTTCTGTCAGTAAAGACTTTTATGTCTTTAATATTAATGCATTATATAGTTTTGTTACTGAATAATGTATTTATTATCAATATCACCCCAATGACCTTTGGAGAGTCCCAACAAACAATATCGGAGCGCATGGAACTGTAAAGATTGGGTTAAAAATACTCACACACACAGAATGCCATAGTAACCAAATGGGGCAAGCAGCATTTCTGGAAGACATGGAAAAGCAATGTTTCACATTGGGTCCCTTCTTTCAACTGGAGCATCCATTCAGTCTGTGGTGGGGAATCAGAATAATTCTCCACCATAGAATAGATGGTAGAAGAAGAGATGATTAGAAGATCAAATTCTTGATAGGTATAGATAGGGGAGACAGTCAGAGCCATTAACCCAGGGTGAAAATGTCAAAGACTAGATAGACGGCATAGGTTTAAGGTGAGAGGGGAAAACTTTAAAGGACATGTCCGGGGTAAGTTTTTTTACAGAGCGCCTGGAACATGCTGCCAGGGTTGCTGGTGGAGGTAGATACAATAGTGGCATTTAAGAGATTTTTGGATTGGCAAATAGATATGTAGGGAATGGAGTGGTATGGATTACATGCAGGTGTATGAGGAGGTTAGTTTAACTTGGCATTATGTTCAATGGACATTGTGGACTGAAGGGCCTGTTCTTGTGTTGTACTGTCTATGTCCTGTGTTCGTGTTGTGCTATTTTAGATTCTGGAAGTGGCGGCGCCTAACGGCAGCGGCTCACTAGCAGTCTGTTCGTCTTTTTTCCTTTTTTTTTTTGTTGTGTGTCGGTGTTGGGATGGTTTTTATATATTTTTTTGGTTGTGTATGTGTGGGAGGGGGTGGTGGTGTGGGGGGGGGGGGAACTTTTCTCTTCCTCACGGCGCGGGGTGCGGCTCGGCTGCGGGGCCTAACATCGCCCAGTGCGGCTTGGCCGCTGGACTTTACATCGCCCGGTGCGGCTTGGCCGCTGGACTTAACAGTGCCCGGTGCAGCTCGGCCGCGGGACTTAACATCGCCCGGTGCGGCTCGGCCGCGGGACTTTACATCGCTGGTGCGGCTCGACTGCGGGACTTAACATCGCCCGGTGCAGCTCGGCTGCGGGACTTAACATCGCCCGGTGCGGCTCGGCTGCGGGTCTTTTCATCGCAGGTGCGGCTCGACTGCGGGACTTAACATCGCCCGGTGCGGCTCGACCACGGGACTTAACATCGCCCGGTGCGGCTCGGCCACGGGACTTAACATCGCTGGTGCGGCTCGACCACGGGACTTTACATCGCCCGGTGCGGCTCGGCCACTGGACTTAGCTGCGCAAGGCTTGGTTGCGGGCCTTTCATCGCCCGGTTCGGCCGCGGGACGTTTCAGCGCCCGGTGCGGGGACTGTGCGGGTCGGTCGGGGACGAGCTGTCTGTCCGTGGGCGTGGGGAAGAGAGTGGAAGTTTTGTTGCCTCCATCACAGTGAGGGGGTGTTTGGAGTCACTGTGATGGACGTTTGTGTTGGGGTCATGTGTCTTGTGTTCTTTTTTTCTATGACTGCTATGTAGTTTTGTTCGGTACTTCGGTGCCGAACGACAAATAAAGCTCTGTTATACCTGTTATACCTGTTATATATAATCTAAATATCTATATCTATATCTATATCTATATATATATATATATATATACATTCCTTCTCTCCTGAGATGCTGCCTGACCTGCTGAGTTACTCCAGCATTTTGTGAATATATATATATACACACACACATATATATATACACACACACACACAGATAGATAGATAGATAGATAGATAGATAGATAGATATACATATATATACACATATATATATATGTGTGTGTGTGTGTGTGTGTGTGTATATATATATATATATATATATCTGTGTGTGTGTGTGTATATATGTATATATATATCTGTGTGTGTGTGCGTGTGTGTACCTTTATCTATCTATATCTACATTTATATATCTATATATGATAATCAAGATCTACCTGTTTGATTAGCGGTAATGCAGCAAACCCTAATTTTAAGGTTGAGAAGTTGGCAGCCAAGGAAATATTATGCTCCGCCTCTCAGCTTCACCTCAGTAAATATAAATAGAAGAACAGCAGAGAAAGTAACAATGACAGTTTTATAAGTCACCATTGATTTGTATTGATAGTCATGTACTTCATGGTGGTGAGTGCATTTCCCTTGGGTTTAATTGTGTCTGTGCGTTTCAGCTTTGTTGATCTTTTCATGTTCAGTCACCATAGTCACAAATCTGTCCATTGTCAGACAGGGTGGTATTGGTCTACTTGACAACTGGTGATAACAGGATGACTAGATATAAGGATGACTCCCACAAAGGGTGGTGGGTGTATGGAATGAGCTGCCGGAGGATGTAGTTGAGGCAGGGACTATCACAACATTTAAGAAACAGTTAGACATCCTTTTTACATGGATAGGACAGGTTTGGAGGGATATGGGCCAAACACAGGCTGGTGGGACTAGTGTAGCTGGGACAAGTTGGCCAGTGTGGGCAAGTTGGGCCGAAGGGCCTGTTTTCATGCTGTATGACTCTATGATTCTATGAACTTGCAGGGTAAAGATGCACTCCTGTGGTCTTTGTAGCCCAGGACAAATTGTATTAAAGTTGTTAGCTATTTGTTATGTTGATGGAAGAAAATGAACATGTTGTTCACAGAGATTGAAAGCAGCAGTCAAACATGTCTTAAGTATTCAGTACAAATGCAGGAAATATGGCAATATGGTAGGTTTCAACCAAACGGTATGAGCATTGAATTCCCAATTTTAGGCCCCACCCCCCCCCCCCCCCTTCGCTTTTGCCGCCTCTATTCCCCATGCCCCACCTGGATCTCATCCATGTCTCCCACTATCCTGCTCCCCTCTCCCCTTGTCTCACTCCACATATATCCCTTCCTCTAGCTTCACATCTCTCTCCCTTCTCTCCCCATCTTACACCCTTTTGTCTCTTTCTCACCTCTATCCTTTGTCTGCCCATCTGGTGATAAAACACTGCCTCACCTGTATCCACCTATCACTTGCCAAACTTTGTCCTGCCCCTACTCTTTTCCATCTTTCTCACCCCTTCCGCAATCAGTCTGAAGAAAAGTCCCAACCCAAAATGTTGTAGGTCCATATTCTATGTCCATGTCCTCCAGAGATGCTGCCTGTCCTGCTGAGTTACTCCAGCACTTTGGTATTTGTATTTCATGATGTGACCAATGTTCATAAACTGTAGACATAAACTGCCAGCTGGGATTATGGAAAGCTTGCATTAATACTGAGATGATTCACACGAGGGTTAAGATCAATGGCCATGCTTGGTTACCAAGAATTCAGAAGTGACTGAGAATGAAATAGTGAAGACATGTGAAAGTATGGATTATGGCCAATTTCACAGATCTAAGTAGGGAACTTACTCATGATGCTGACAGGACTAAATCCATAAGGTACACCAGGATGGAGATGATGGGGATAAGACATGGAACATTAATAGAGCTATAATATTAAGGGACTTGACTTAGTTTAGTGTAGACTGAGACAAAGGCAGTCCTAAGGGTGGGAAAGTAGATACATTTCTGCGGAAGAGGTAATTTAAGTGATTTAAAAAGGGATTTGGTGCGAAATAGGCAAAAAGCTAGCCAAGGAGAGCATTCAGGCAGGAGGGAGCTCAGATGCAAAGGACACAATTTTTAAGATAAAAGGTGGTGCAACTAGAACGATTGGGTTCAAGTTAATAACGGTTAGTAAAGTTAATAAAGATAAATATTAGATAAAACAGCTTATTTCAATTGAGCAGATCCAATTTGATTAATAAATAAAGAATTGATGAAAATGAATGAGAGAATTAGAAACAAAAAAGGGAAATATAGAGAGGATATGTGGAAATATTAGTAGACGATATTAACTTAAAATCTGCAACAACTTTTGAAGAAAGTTGAAGTGCGAAGAGGCAGACATTAAGAGTAATGAGGATTTTGTAAGCAGAATGACATGGCTAAATTGTTAATGCTTTTCTCTGTACTTGTTTTCACAGAGGAAGAAAAAGATGTGAAAGTCACACAACGGGCAAGAGGCAAAGGGGTGGCACAGCTGGTAGAGCCACTGCCTCACAGCGCCAGTGACCCGGGTTCGATCCTGACCTTGGGTGCTGTCTGTGTGGAGTTTGCACGTTCTTCAAGTGATTGCACGAGTTTCTTCCAGATGCTCTCATTTCCACATCCCAAAGGTGGCAGGTTTGTAGGTTAATTGTCCTCTGTAAAGGAATGGATGCATCAGTGGGATAACATAGATCTAGTGTGAATGGGTGATCGATGGTCAGTGTGTTATAAGAAAATAACTGCAGATGCTGGTACAAATCGAAGGTATTTATTCACAAAATGCTGGAGTAACTCAGCAGGTCAGGCAGCATCTCAGGAGAGAAGGAATGGGCGACGTTTCAGGTCGAGACCCTTCTTCAGTCTGAAGAAGGGTCTCGATCCGAAACGTCGCCCATTCCTTCTCTCCTGAGATGCTGCCTGACCTGCTGAGTTACTCCCGCATTTTGTGAATAAATACCTTCGATGGTCAATGTGGACTCAGTGGGAGGATGGGCCTGTTACTATGCTGTATCTCTAAACTAAACTAAACTAAAATAAGGATAGGATTGTGTGAGATGGGAGAAACTGACTATAAAGTATTAATATTATTGAAAATTGTGGTGTATAGTCAATTTCTTAATTGACATTGGACATGGGAGTTCATGTGAAATGTCCCTCACATCCCACTCTCTGTGCCTTTTTACGTTCCATTTGTGCTCGTGGGGCTTGATGGTGGAAGGCTTGACCTATTTTCATACCAAACCACTTACTTTTTCTGAGCAACAAGTTAATGATTGAGGAGAGGAGTCAAATGGCCTGTACATCAGAATGCTGACAATCGAAGCAACATTAAGGAAGTCTTAAGAAAGTTCAAATTCGGTCAATTTTGACAGAAACTTAGTGACGGCGACAACTTACTCTCCAAAGTGTCGTCCTTTGTCATTAAACTCAAAGTCGTTTGTGAAAGGTGGAAAAATGCCTCAGAGGCACGGTGGAGTAGCGGTAGAGCTCCTGCTTTACAACGCCAGAGACCCAAGTTCGGTCTTGACCAAAGGTGCTTGTCTGTACGTTCTCCCCGTGACCTGCGTGGGTTTTCCCCAAGATCTCCGGTTTCCTCCCACACTCCAAAGACGTACAGGTTTGTAGGTTAATTGGCTTGGTATAAATGTAAAATTGTCCCTAGTGTGTATAGGGTAGTGTTAATGTGCGGGGATCGCTGGTCGGTGCGGACACAGTGGGCCGAAGAACCTGTTTCCGCGCTGTATCTCTAAACTAAACTAAACAAAACTAATTTACGGAAGATAACAAGATCGGGTAAGAATGGAATTTAGAAGGATGAGAGGGAATCTTATCGAAACATATAAGATTATTAAGGGGTTGGACACGTTAGAGGCAGGAAACATGTTCCCAATGTTGGGGGAGTCCAGAACCAGGGGCCACAGTTTAAGAATAAGGGGTAGGCCATTTAGAATGGAGATGAGGAAAAGATTTTTCAGTCAGAGAGTTGTGAATCTGTGGAATTCACTGCCTCAGAAGGCAGTGGAGGCCAATTCTCTGAATGCATTCAAGAGAGAGCTAGATAGAGCTCTGAAGGATAGCGGAGTCAAGGGGTATGGGGAGAAGGCAGGAACGGGATACTGATTGAGAATGATCAGCCATGATCACATTGAATGGCGGTGCCGGCTCGAAGGGCCAAATGGCCTACTCCTGCACCTATTGTCTATTGTCTATTGAATGGGGTAAATTTGAATTAATACTTCCTGCCTTGTCTTCATGCTTGGATGAACGAGCGTGTGGTCACTTCCTGTAAAGGGAGGAAACATGTACTATTGAGTTCTTCCATTCTATTCATAAGTTCATAACTCAAAGGAGAAGAATTAGGCCATTCAGCCCATTATGTCTACAATGCCATTCAATCATGGCTGATTTATCTTTCCCGCTCAACCCCATTCGCCTACCTTCTCCCCATAATCCCTGATACCCTTACTAGTCAAGATCACATTTTACCCTTTATCCTGTATTTGTACACTGTGGACAGCTTGATTATAATTATGTATAGTCTTTCCACTGACTAGTTAGCATGCAACAAAAAAGTTTACTCTGTAGATAGACACAAAATGCTGGAGTAACTGAGTTGGACAGGCAGCATCTCTGGAGATAAGGAATGGGTGACGTTTCGGGTCGAGACGAAACTAAACTATTTCTTACAGGATAGAAATTTGCAATAAAATCTTTTGTGGAAATAGTTATCAGAAGTAATATCCTTTAGTTCACAAAGTTGTGTAGGTTTAGTAATTTGATACATAAATACACCTATTTCAGCCAGATTATTATTACAGTACAATATTATAATTGGTTGATCGTCAATTATTTCAACGGAGGAATCTGTCTGCCCTGCTGAAGGCTTTGAAGATAATGGCTTTGCTTTTTAAATTCTATTATATATCTTGCATAAGGTGTGCCTACTTAAAAGAAAATATTAAAAAATGAAAGAACCACAGTTTAATTTAGTGGCTGAGTGAACAAACTCAGAAATAACCATACAAATATCTGCAGCGCACATAAAAAGACATATTATGGTTCTTATCCAGCAGAGAAAGAACAAACTCCTAGGAGATTCATACAGTCTCTCTACATTAACTCCACTACGTGTCGGAAATTTCAATCCTCATCATTATCCACATTACACATCAGCATGTTACTATCAGCATATTAATCATGCTTGTATGTGTGTCTGCTCCCTGGGCTGCTGTCAGCCAGTGATAGAGCTACCAGTACTCCGGTCCGATTAGTTCTCCTTTCAGTACTGCACCATGCAGTTCAGAAGGCAGATAGACACAAAACGCTGTAGTAACTCAGTGAGACAGGCAGCATCTCTGGAGAGAACGAATGCGTGACGATTCGGGTCGGGACCCTGCTTCAGAAAGGGTCTCGACCCGAAACGTCACCCGTTCCTTCTTTAAAAGGCTAATTTCAGCTATTGACAAATTCGGAGCATCACTCCAGCTAGTTCGCAGCAGTTTGCTGACTGATAAGTGTAGACTATCAACTGGCAACTGCTATTTATCCCAGAATCAAAATTGCAGAACCTACTCCTTTTGTTCAAAGTCTCTCTCTTTGTACAGTTTAGTTTAGTTTAGTTTGGTCTAGAGATACAGCGCGGAAACAGGCCCTTTCAGCCCACCGGGTCTGCGCCGACCAGTGATCCCCACACATTAACACTATCCTATACCCACGAGAGACAATTTAAAAAAAACATTTACCAAGCCAATTAACCTACAAACTAATCTACAAACCTGTGCGGCTTTGGAGTGTGGGAGGAAACCGAAGACCTCGGAGAAAATCCACGCAGGTCACGGGAAGAACGTACAAACTCTGTACAGACAGCACCCGTAGTCAGGATCGAACCGGGGCTCCGGTGCTGCATTCGCTGTAAGATATAAGATTATTAAGGGGTTGGACACGTTAGAGGCAGGAAACATGTTCCCAATGTTGGGGGAGTCCAGAACCAGGGGCCACATTTTAAGAATAAGGGGTAGGCCATTTAGAACGGAGATGAGGAAAAACTTTTTCAGTCAGAGAGTTGTAAATCTGTGGAATACACTGCCTCAGAAAGCAATGGAGGCCAATTCTCTGAATGCATTCAAGAGAGAGCTAGATAGAGCTCTTAAGGATAGCGGAGTCAGGGGGTATGGGGAGAAGGCAGGAACGGGGTACTGATTGAGAATGATCAGCCATGATCACATTGAATGGTGGTGCTGGCTCGAAGGGCCGAATGGCCTCCTCCTGCACCTATTGTCTATTGTCTATTGTAAGGCAGCAACTCTACCGCTGCGCCCTATAATAATATCTTCTAAACTGCCCACAGGTAACATGTGTGCTACCATGTAACTCTTTGGGTTGTATAACTATTTTCAAGGCACATGGAGCATGGACATGGATAAATTGGACCTCCTGGATCTCCTGGATAAATTGTGTCACCGTGACTGGGCGAACCACTGAGCCTGTTCTGTGCTGGTTTCCCAGGAGTGGATGGGATGAGGCTCATTGAGGGCATAGCTAAAATGTAGCGAAAAAAACATACCAGCTTATTGGAAGCTGCAATGCTGCCTAAGGCCAATACCCATTAAATTTTCGGACATAAATTATAAATTGGACTTTTGCCAGATTCACTATATTCCCTGCTGTTTCTGAGCAATCAAAGCTACTTGTTTGTTTGAAATGGATGCAACAGTGCACAAGTGAACTTATCTGTCAGAGTAGACTTCTTAAAGCTATCAATTTTACATTTCTGAATGGAAAGAGAGCGTCATAGAGTTATAGAGAGGCTGCAGGGAAACAGGGTCTTTTGCCAACCGCGACCCCGACCAACAGACATTCACTTTGGAAAGGGTGCAGAAGAGGTTCACTAGAATGTTGCCTGGGTTAGGGGCTATTAGCCACATGGAGAGATTGAACAAAATTGCATTATTTTCACTGGAACGCAGAGGTTGAGGGGAGACCTTATCAATAGACAATAGACAATAGGTGCAGGAGGAGGCCATTCGGCCCTTCGAGCCAGCACCACCATTCAATGTGATCATGGCTGATCATTCTCAATCAGTACCCCGTTCCTGCCTTCTCCCCATACCCCCTGACGCCGCTATCCTTAAGAGCTCTATCTAGCTCTCTCTTGAATGCATTCAGAGAATTGGCCTCCACTGCTTTCTGAGGCAGAGAATTCCACAGATTCACAGCTCTCTGACTGAAAAAGTTTTTCCTCATCTCAGTTCTAAATGGCCTACCCCTTATTCTTAAACTGTGGCCCCTTGTTCTGGACTCCCCCAACTTTGGGAACATGTTTCGAAGTATCGAAGTATTTAAAATTCTGAGAGTCACAGATAGAGTCATAGAGTCATAGAGTGATATAGCGTGGAAACAGGCCCTTCGGCCAAACTTGCCCACACCGGCCAATGTGTCCCAGCTACACTAGTCCCTCCTGCCCGCATTTGGTTCATATCCCTGCAAACCTGTCCTGTCCACATACTTGTCTAACTGTTTCTAAAATGTTGGGATAGTCCTAGCCTCAACTACCTCCTCTGGTAGTTCGTTCCATACACCCACCACATCTATGATGTGAAAAGGTTACCCCTCAGACTCCTATTAAATCTTTTCCCCATCACCTTAAACCTATGTCCTCTGATCCTCGATTCACCTACTCTGGGCAAGAGACTCTGTGCATCTACCCGATCTATTCTTCTCGTGATTTTATACACATCGAGAAGATCACCCCTCATCCTCCTGCACTCCAAGAAATAGAGTCCCTGCCTACTCAACCTCTCCCTATCACTCCATCTAGATATTCAGAATCTTTTTCTCAAAGGGGGAAATGTCAAAGACGAGAGGGCATTGCTTTAAAGAGAGAGGGGTAAACTTTAAAAGGAGAGGTGCAGGGCAGGTTTTGTTTACACAGTGGGCGGTGGGTGCCCGGAACACATGGTGGAGGCAGATGCGATAATGGCATATGAGTTATTTTGGATAGGCACATGGATATGCAGGGGCTGGAGGGAAATGGATCATGTGCAGGCAGATGAGATTAGTTTTATCTTGGCATCATGTTCGGCATATGTTTGTGGGCCAAAGGGCCTGTTCCTGTGCTTTGTTAAACCAGATCATACACAAGGAAAATGCACAGTCACAGTGGGAACGAGGAAAGGTGTGGCATACAGACGGCAACTAAGATCTAGAATAACGTGGGTCTCTGACACAGTGGGGCAGCAGGTCCACTAACTGCTCCAAAGTACTTTAGTAAAGTTAGCAAATCAGATCGCTTTGATCGGAGGTTTATTGGTATATTATCTGTCCATCTCTGCGCCCCTAACCCGAGCTTTTAGTTTGGATTTAGAGATACAGCACAGAAACAGGCCCTTTGGCCCTCTGAGCCCGCACCGACCAGCAATCCTCGCACGTTCACACAACACGCACTAGTGACAATTTAAGCATACACCAAGCCGATTAACTTACAGACCTGTACGTCTTTGGGGCGTGGAAAGAAACCGAAGACCTCGGATAAAACGCACGCGGTCACAGGGAGAACGCACAAACCCCGTACAGACAGCGCCCATAGTTGGGATCGAACCTGGGTCTCTGGCAAGCGCTGTAAGGCAGCAACTCTACTGCTGCGCCACAGTGCCGCCCAAGGGAAACCTAACCAAGCTAGGATGGTTGTGGCTGTTATTATTTTGTGGCTGTGGCTGCCTGCAAAGGAGGCAGCCATACAACCAGACAAAAACTGGCAACAACTTACTGTGCCTCAGTGTGCCAGAGACCCAAGTTTATTCTAGATCTTGGTTACTGTCCTTCCTGCAGCAATGATGTTAGCTTGCTCTCCTTACCCAGTTTGGCTTATTTTGCCAGGTTTAGTTTAGTTTAGTTGAGTTGAGAAATACAGCGCGGAAACAGGCCCTTCAGCCCATCGAGTCCGCGCCGACCAGCAATCCCCGCACACTAACACCGTCCTCCACACACAAGGGACAACTTACATTTGTACCAAGCCATTTAACCTACAAACCTTTATGTCTTTGGAGTGTCAAGTTATGCTTGACTATTATTGGTTCCATGGATTGGATTAGTCGTGCCTGGGCAGCACGGTGGCGCAGCGGTAGAGTTGCTGTCATACAGCAGCAGAAACCCGGGTTCGATCCCGACTACGGGTGCAGTCTGCATGGAATTTATACGTTCTCCCCGTGACCTGTATGGGTTTTCTCCAGGGAGCTCCGATTTCCTCCCACACTCCAAAGACGTACAGGTTTGTCGGCTAATTGGCTTAGTATAACTGTAAATTGTCCCTAGTGTGTGTAGAATGGTGTTAATGTGCGGGGATCGCTGGTCGGCGCGGACTTGGTGGGTAGAAAGGGCCTGTTTCCGCGCTGTATCTCTAAACTAAACTAAATAGCATTCTCTTCACTCAGACCAATACTCAGGTCGTCCAGGGAAGGTCAATAAAACACTGACCTTGTCTTGCAAATTAATAATAATGTACAGGTTCTGCGGCCTGCACTTGAATTTGTGCATCTATAGACAATAGACAATAGGTGCAGGAGGAGGCCATTCGGCCCTTCGAGCCAGCACCGCCATTCAATGTGATCATGGCTGATCATTCTCAATCAGTACCCCGTTCCTGCCTTCTCCCCATTCCCCCTGACTCCGCTATCCTTAAGAGCTCTATCTAGCTCTCTTGAATGCATTCAGAGAATTGGCCTCCACCGCCTTCTGAGGCAGAGAATTCCACAGATTCACAACTCTCTGACTGAAAAAGTTTTTCCTCATCTCAGTTCTAAATGGCCTACCCCTTATTCTTAAACTGTGGCCCCTTGTTCTGGACTCCTCCAACATTGGGAACATGTTTCCTGCCTCTAACGTGTCCAACCCCTTAATAATCTTATACGTTTCAATAAGATCTCCTCTCATCCTTCTAAATTCCAGTGTATACAAGCCTAGTCGCTCCAATCTTTCAACATATGACAGTCCCGCCATTCCGGGAATTAACCTAGTAAACCTACGCTGCACGCCCTCAATAGCAAGAATTTCAATGGAGTGTAATGTCTCTGTTCTCCATTAATTGTAAAATGTGGTGGACTCATCCCGATCTAGTCCATACAAGTCAGGCCATGAAAGTAGCAACCAGGAAGCCCACCGTTTGTTACACAGAGGGTGGTGTGTACGTGCTGCCAAGGGAGTCGGTGGAGGCAGGTGTGATAGTGACGTTTCAGAGGCTGTCTGATATTCAGGGAATGAATGGATACGGATCATGTGCAGGCAGAGAAGATTAGCTTAACTTGACATTATGTTCGGCAAAGGGCATTGTGGGCCGAAGGGCATTTTACAATTAATGGAGAACAGAGACATTACACTCCATTGCAATGCACAAATTCAAGTGCAGGCCACAGAACCTGTACATTATTATTAATTTGCAAGACAAGGTCAGTGTTTTATTGTCCTTCGCTGGAGGACCTGAGTATTGGTCTGAGTGAAGAGAATGCTATTTAGTTTAGTTTAGAGATACAGCGCGGAAACAGGGAACAGGCCCGTTCCTCTGCTGTAGTGCTCCATGTTCTACGTTCCTCACAGCCTCTAGTCTGGGACCAGAGGATCATGATGAAGGACACACAGCCCATTTTCCCTCTGTCTAATGCTTGAAGGATCACTCCTATTATCCTGCACTTTTGCTGCAGCCCTGAAAACATTTCACCTTTTTATTGATTCAATTCAGCTTCCACAACTCTTAATCCTGCTGCACTTGCAATCATCACATTTCAGTGGCTTAAAAAATAAATACTTCCTCATCTTCCATTTTACAGGTTTTTTTTGCCAATGACCTTCAATCTACACTTGTTTAAGTTACTGATCTAATATCTTCCTCTCAGTCGTTTATCTGCAATTTACTTGATCAAAACCCTTCATAATTCTGAACACATCTATCAAAACCCATGTCATCCTTTCTGCTTGAGGGAATACAATTATAACGTGTCTGTTCTCTGCAGTTCTGCTGTTAGTGATCAACGGGTGTCCAAAATAGAAAAATAGCCTCTTCATCCTAATGCAAGGATTGACGACTTAGAAAAAGATGGACATCTTATCGTATCATATCATATCATATCATATATATACAGCCGGAAACAGGCCTTTTCGGCCCTCCAAGTCCGTGCCGCCCAGCGATCCCCGTACATTAACACTATCCTACACCCACTAGGAACAATTTTTTACATTTACCCAGCCAATTAACCTACATACCTGTACGTCTTTGGAGTGTGGGAGGAAACCGAAGATCTCGGAGAAAACCCACGCAGTTCACGGGGAGAACGTACAAACTCCTTACAGTGCAGCACCCGTAGTCAGGATCGAACCTGAGTCTCCGGCGCTGCATTCGCTGTAAAGCAGCAACTCTACCGCTGCGCTACCGTGCCCTTTTGCAAAGTCAGCCCTTTTGCAAAAGTGAGCTCTTTCAAGGGTTGATACAGAGTCACACCCATGCCACTCCCCCCTCTCTCCTCTCCCATCAGGCAAAAGGTATGGACGTGTGAAAACGCACACCTCCAGATTCATAGACAGTTTCTTCCCAGCTGTTATCAGGCAACTGAATCATCCCACCACAACCAGAGAGCAGTCCCGAACTACTGTCTACCCCATTGGTGACCTCGGACTATCCCTGATCGGACTTTGCTGGCTTTACGTTACGCTAAACGTTACAGGTGCTCCTCAGCTTACGATGGGGTTTTGTTCTTAGAAACCCATCAGAAACCGAAAGTACTGTAAGTCGAAATGCATTGATCACGTGGCCGGAAGCGCGCGGCGCCTCGCCAAGGGTCGCTGCCATTTGCACCATCGCAAAATCGAACAATCGCAAGTGGAAACATCGTAAGCTGGGGTCCACCTGTATTCCCTTGTCATGTATCTATACACTGTAAATGGCTCAATTGTAGTCATGTATTGGCTTTCCGCTGACTGGGTAGCACGCAACAAAAGCTTTTCACTGTACCTCGGTACACGTGACAATAAACTAAACTATACACTGAAGTTCCATTAGACTGAGACACAAGGAACTGCAGATGATGGAAACTTGAGCAAAACACAAAGTGCTGGAGTAACTCAGTGGGTCAGGCAATGGAGGGAATCGACAGATGACTTTGAGTCTGACGAAGGCTCCCTTTGAGTCTCCCGAAATGTTGCCTATCCATTCCCTCCACAGATACTGTCGAACCCACTGAGTTGCTCCAGTACTTGGTGTTTTGCTTCGTTAGTCCTTGCTTGCTTTCAATTAAGCATCTTTATCGTTGCTCATCTGGCAGTGCAACAACATCTTTGCCAGATGTGCTCGGCTAACTTCACCTCAGCTGAGGGGCAGCATTTCACACATTCAGCTTATGTGACAATCCGACATGATATTTCAACTGTATTATTGAGGTGCTATGAAGGCGAAGAGGAAGAACAATGTCTCTTTGAAGACATCTTGTTGTTCCACTGTCCTCCTGATTAAATATTACTGATTGTGGGCCCCGTTGTCACCTTCCCCTCAGCTAACAATGAACCATTCTACATTTCCTGATCACCATCTGCTTTGATGTTGTTTTCACACCTTAACCCATCCATATCTCTAGACTCACTCACCCTGACACTCAGTCTGAAGAAGGGTATCGACCTGAAACATCACCCATTCCTTCTCTCCAGAGATGCTGCCTGACCCGCTGATCATGGGCCTGTCCCACTTAGGCATTTTTTTAGGCGACTGCCGGCGACTGCAACAGTCGTAGCAGGTCGGCGAAAAAACGGCGACTGGATCCCCCCTACGACAATGTCTACGACAAGCTACAACAACCTAGTCGACGTCAAGCTACGGCAAGCTACTGACAACCGGCGACCCGATCGTCGCGACTTAGGACGTCCACCTACGACCGCACCTACGACAACCTACGACCACACAGGCGGCAACCTACGACAACCGATGTCAACCTACGTCTACCCGCAACAAGCTACGACCGTGTCGGCGACAACTGAAGACAATTCACGTCATTTTGGCCTCCGGTTTTGGCGCCGGTTGACGTAGGTCGTCGCCAATGGAATTCAATGACGTCAGCACCGGCGACAACCTATGTCTCCTGGCGACAACCAGGCGACAACCTAGGACAGTGCCTACGTCAGGAGACATCAAGCTACGCTCATTGGCGTCAAACCATTTGCGTCGCCGAAAATGTTTAAACATTTCAAAATCCAGCGGCGACCAGAAAAACGCTACGACTATTTGGAGACGACTCACGACCGTGTGGCGACACCCCGGCAACCGTGTGGTGACAGTCTAGTCACCTGTAGTCACCTAAAACATCGCCTAAGTGGGATAGGGGTTTAACTCCAGATTTTTGTGTCTACCTTTGTCGTTACTTGTCTGGTTACTTCGGCTCTTGATTTGAATTGGTTCATTTTCCAGCTTGCTTCTTCAATACCTTCTCCATCTCCATCACGGATATTCAAAATCGAGTGGCAGATGGATACAAATTGTTAGCTTTTGAAAATGTGTTTGCTTTGCAGTGATTGATCTTCTCCTCAGGGAAGGGCGGGTTTTTGTTTACATATTTAGATCTCATTTTATAGACAATAGACAATAGACAATAGGTGCAGGAGTAGGCCATTCAGCCCTTCGAGCCAGCACCGCCATTCAATGCGATCATGGCTGATCACTATCAATCAGTACCCCGTTCCTGCCTTCTCCCCATACCCCCTCACTCCGCTATCCTTAAGAGCTCTATCCAGCTCTCTCTTGCAAGCATCCAACGAACTGGCCTCCACTGCCTTCTGAGGCAGAGAATTCCACACCTTCACCACCCTCTGACTGAAAAAGTTCTTCCTCATCTCCGTTCTAAATGGCCTACCCCTTATTCTCAAACTGTGGCCCCTTGTTCTGGACTCCCCCAACATTGGGAACATGTTATCTGCCTCTAATGTGTCCAATCCCCTAATTATCTTATATGTTTCAATAAGATCCCCCCTCATCCTTCTAAATTCCAGTGAATGAATGGATGGGTATGTTAATTTGATCACTTAAAAAACTGATATGTCAAAACTCAGCTCTTAATCTTACCTCGAGGTAAGGGGATGGGAAGGAAAACAATGTAATTCCCATCTGCATGGCAATATTTTAGTAACCAAGAGAGCTGCAGCCCCTCAGCCAAAGTCACTCGGGTTTAATGCTGCTCTCTGGAGCTGTATGCATGGGATTAGTGCAGCGTAGGTTCACGAGATTGATCCCCAGGATGGCGGGACTGTCATATGAGGAAAGATTGAAAAGACTAGGCTTGAATTCACTGGAGTTTAGAAGGGTGAGAGGGGATCTTACAGAGACGTTTAAAATTATAAAAGGACTGGACAAGCTAGATGCAGGAAAAATGTTCCCAATGTTGGGGGAGTCCAGAACCAGGGGCCACACAGTCTATGAATAAAGGGGAGGCCATTTAAAACTGAGGTGAGAAGGAACCTTTTTCACCCAGAGAGTTGTGAATTTGTGGAATTCTCTGCCACAGAGGGCAGTGGAGGCCAAATCACTGGATGAATTTATCATATCATATCATATCATATACATACAGCCGGAAACAGGCCTTTTCGGCCCTCCAAGTCCGTGCCGCCCAGTGATCCCCGTACATTAACACTATCCTACACCCACTAGGGACAATTTTTTTTTTTTTTTACATTTACCCAGCCAATTAACCTACATACCTGTACGTCTTTGGAGTGTGGGAGGAAACCGAAGATCTCGGAGAAAACCCACGCAGGTCACGGGGAGAACGTACAAACTCCTTACAGTGCAGCACCCGTAGTCAGGATCGAACCTGAGTCTCCGGCGCTGCATTCGCTGTAAAGCAGCAACTCTACCGCTGCGCTACCGTGCCGCCCGGTAGCACGGAGATTTAAGAGATAGTTAGATAGAGCTCTGGGGGCTAGTGGAATCCAGGGATATGGGGAGAAGGCAGGCACGGGTTACTGATTGTGGATGATCAGCCACGATCACAATGAATGGCGGTGCTGGCTCGAAGGGCCAAATGGCCTTCTCGTGCACCTATTTTCTGTTTCTATGTTTCTATGATTTACATGTCCTCCCTGCACCTGTTCATGGATTTCCGCCCACATCCCAAAGGTGTGCAGGTTGGTAGATCAATTGGCCACTGTAAATATCTCTACTTGTGTAGCAAGCCACAAAATGTTGGAGTAACTCAGTGGGTCAGGCAGCATCTCTGGAGAGAAGGAATGGGTAATGTTTCGGGTCGAGACCCTTCTTCAGACCAGTCAGGGGAAAGGGAAATGAGAAATATAGAACAAACTAGACCAAGTGGACACGTTGGGCCCAACCTCTCCTGCATTGGTGCAGCACCCTCTCCTCCCCTACTCCATCCCCCTCAACCCCCCTTATGCTCCCTCCTTCCCCCCCCCTTCCTCCACCCCTCCCTCCCTCCCTCCCTCCCTCCCTCCCTCCCTCCCTCCCTCCCTCCCTCCCTCCCTCCCTCCCTCCCTCCCTCCCTCCCTCCCTCCCTCCCTCCCTCCCTCCCTCCCTCCTTCCCCTTCCCTCCCCAGGAGATAGATTTAAACTTTAAAATGTGAATAAATTAAAAAACATAACCGATTTCAATGAAACTTCTTCCATTAGCACCAAAGGGACGACGGTGAGTAAGGTGGGCCTAAAATTGTCGCGCTATCGTGTACTGTTTTGGCTGTAGTTCAGGAACAAACGAACAAACAATCAAGAATTTTAGTATATAGATGAATGAATGAGATGCAAAAAAGTAATGATGATAAAAGAAACAGGGCATCGTTAGCTATTTGCTAGGTGCAAATGAGAAGCTGGTGTGACATGGGTGGGGGAAGGGATGGAGATAGAGGGGGTAGAGGGGTTACTTGAAGTTAGAGAAATCAATATTCATTCAACTGGGTTGTAAGTTGCCCGAGCGAAATATGAGATGCTGTTCCTCCAATTTGTGATTAGCCCCACTCTGACAATGGAGGAGGCCCAGGACAGAAAGATCAGTGTGGGAATGGGAGGAGAGTTAAAGTGTTTGGCTACCGGGGGATCAGATAGGTCCAGGTAGACCAAGCGAAGGTGGTTAGCGCAACAATTGCCCAGTCAACGTTTGGTTTCGCCGATGTATAAGAGTCTGCATCTTGAACAACGAATACAGTAGATGAGGTTGGAGGAGGTGCATGTGAACCTCTGCCTAACCTGAAAGGACAGTTGAGGTCCTTGGACAGTGTCGAGGAAGGAGGTATATGGGCAGGTGTTGCATCTCCTACGGCTGCAGGAGAAGGTACACGCAGAGGGGGTGGTTTGGATGGGAAGGGATGAGTTAACCAGAGAGTTGCAGTGTAGTCATGTGGTAGATTCTAGGGAGTTTAATGGAGATGTGGAAAAAATATAGAGAACAGCCCTGAACTACTATCTACCTCATTGGAGATCCTCAGACTATCTTTGATCTGACTTAAATGGACTTAACGACGTAGCGAGACTCCTGACGGGTACCATAAAAGGGACCACATCACCCCGATTCTGGCCTTTCTCCACTGGCTCCCAGTACAGTACAGAATCAACTTCAAGCTCCTCCTATTTACATACAAAGCCCTCAACAGGCTTGCCCCCCTCACATATCAGAAATCTTCTAACCCACCATTCTATCTCCAGGTCCCTCTGGTCGGCTTATTTGGGGCTACTCACTATCCCGCGGTCTAGGCTTAAGCTCAGGGGTGACCGCGCTTTTGCGGTTGCAGCTCCTAGACTGTGGAACAGCATCCCTCTCCCCATCAGAACTGCCCCCTCCATCGACTCCTTTAAGTCCAGGCTCAAAACCTATTTCTACTCCCTAGCGTCTGAGGCCCTCTGAGGGGGCGCTGTGAACTGTTTATGTATGTGCTGTTATGTTTGTGTGCCATTGTATGTTCGTTTCATAGTACCTGAACTGATGTACAGCACTTTGGTCAACGTGGGTTGTTTTTAAATGTGCTATACAGATAAAATTGACTTGACTTGACTTGACTTTATCTTTCAATAAACGTTATTCCCTTTATCATATATCTGTATGCTGTGAATGGCTCGATTGTAATCATGTATTGTCTTTCCATTGACTGGATAGCACGCAGCAAAAGCTTTTCACTGTACGTTTGTACACGTGACAGTAAATAAACAAAACTAGTTCATTGTTTACTTGAATTGCACCACAATCTTCGAAGAACAGTGGATTAAGCCTTGAACTATCCCTCAGGCCCACAGAACTATGTTCTTTCCAAATATTTATTTTCTTTCCAAACCTATCTTTTTTTCCCAAATATTATACATTTGTCAACATATTTAATCAATCATATTTAATCAGTCATATAGTTTTTTAAAGAATATAATAGTTTATTGCATGATCTTCCCAATTTGGTTCCAATGTCTCTTCTCCAGAGATCTGGGTTCGATCCTGACTACGGATGCTGTCTGTACGGAGTTTGTACGTTCTTCCTGTGGTCTGCGTAGGGTTTCTCCAGGAGCTCCGGTTTCCTCCCACACTCCAAAGACGTCCAGGTTTGTAGGTTAATTGGCTTGGTAAAATTGTAAATTGTCCCTAGGGTGTGTAGGATAGTATTAGTGTGTGGGGATCGCTGGTTAGTGTGGACCCGATGAGCCGAAGGAGTTGTTTCTACGCTGTATCTCTAAACTAAACTGAAACTAAATTAAAGAGAAATTAGTATAGATGCTGTGTATCTGCTGGGGGACCAAGTATAGGTGCTGTGTATCTGCTGAGGGTCCCAGTATAGATGCTGTGTATCTGCTGATGGACCGAGTATAGATGCTGTGTATCTGCTGAGGGTCCCAGTATAGATGCTGTGTATCTGCTGGGGGACCCAGTATAGATGCTGTATATCTGCCGAGGGACCAAGTATAGATGCTGTGTATCTGCTGGGGGACCAAGTATAGATGCTGTGTATCTGCTGAGGGACTAAGTATAGATGCTGTGTATCTGCTGAGGGACCAAGTATAGATGCTGTGTATCTGCTGAGAGATCAAGTATAGATTCTGTGTATCTGCTGAGGGACCAAGTATAGATGCTGTGTATCTGTTGAGACAAATTAAGTGGTAAATAATTGGAATACGCTTCACACAGAGATTCAATATTTGACTTTCAAGGTCACTGATTATCAAATATTGACAAGAAGGATGCACTTATAAGTAGAAGTGAAGCAAGATGAATGTGGGTTTGCTTGGAACTCTAAGGCTACCTGGCACATACGCAGATAAGAGCCTTACAAAGCTTATGTCCAGCCAAGTGTATCTAATAACGTCCCAGTTGATAGAAAATAAAAGAGGGATTAAGAGTCCAATAACAGTTATTTGGTCAGAGGGAGCTAATCTGACATTGAATCACTGAACATATTTTTTCCCAATCAATTCCTTATTTCTTACGTGGAGCCAGTTTGTTTACAGAGTTCATTGATTGGATACCTTTCCCGGAGAGCCAATTTACAAGTGATGTGGTTTAATGCAAAATCAAAACCAAATTAAACCTGTTTTTTGGATGATTGTTGTGATCATCTCCGAAAGTTCAGGGAATGCAGCTTAGAGATTCAGGATTTGATTCTCGTTGTGCCATGGGAAGGGGATTTGGGATGGGGATGGACTGAGATGGGTGGACTTCAGTGTCAGGTCGATGTGTCTGAGATTAGTTTGGAGATACAGCACGGAAACAGGCCCTTCAGCCCACCGTGTCCGCGCCGACCAGCGATCCCCAATCTCCACTTGCCAACACTATCCTATAAACTAGGAACAATTTACAATCTTGACCGAAGCCAATTAACCGACAAGCCTGCACATCCTTGGGGTGTGGGAGGAACCCGGAGGAAACACACGCGGTCACGGGGATAACGTACAAACTCTGTACAGACAGCACCCATAGTCAGGATCGAACCCATGTCTCTGGCGCTGTAAGGCAGCAACTCTACCGCTGCGCCACCGTGCCGCTCTTCTGACTCGTATTCCTCTCATTCCCTTATACTCTCTTATATTCTACCTCTCCATTTAATTCCCCACTTCCCACTCTCCCCCCACCCCTGTTCTCATTCTCTTTCTCATTCCCTCTCCTTCTTTGTCACCCTCCCTCCTTCTCTCCCACCCGTCCCACTCATTCTCTTATTTTTTCCCTCTCCCTCCCGTTTTCTCCTTCACACTTTCCTCCCTGACCCCCTTCTCTCTCCCTCGTTATCTCCCTATCCCTCCCTCCCTCCCTTTCAAACGTCCAACACGTGTGATAGAGTTCATGGTCAGCATGCTCCTGCTCGTGTGACGGGCAAGGATGGCATGCTGGGGGATCGTGATCCTTGATGATCGTATAGATTCAGTGCTGACACACTCACAGAAGACAGAGGGTGGTGGTGGAAGGATGTTTTTCTGGCTGGAGGTCTGTGACCATTGGAATTCTGCAGGGATCTGTGCTGGGACTACGGTTGTAAGATATCAATGTATAATATACATTGATGTCTCATAACAACAGAGGTTATATGGCATTGGAGGTGATACTGGGCTCGGCATCGACCACGCCGACGTTTGCAGTAGGGTGAGTTCACATGACATGTTTTTTTTTATGGCAATCTGTTCGATGCATCCTGTCCGGTAACATTACAGTCTGGTTTGGGAACAGCTCTGCCCAGGACAGGATGGCCCTGCAGAGAGTAGTGCGTTCGGCAGAATGCACCATGGGAACTACACTCGCCCCCCTGCTAGACCTATACATCAGGAGGTGTGGATCGAGAGCAAGCAAGATCATGAGGGACCCCTGCCACCCCAGCAACGGACTGTTCCAGCTGCTACGGTCAGGCAAACGCCTCCGCTGTCACGCTGTGAAAACGGAGAGGATGAGACGGAGTTTCTTCCCACAGGCCATCAGGACTGTTAACTTTTATAACTCCAGGGACTAAATTTTGTCTTCTCTGTATTAACTTTATTTATATGCTGTAACTGTAATTCATTTTTGTGCACAATCCGCAGGCATTGCCACTTTCATTTCACTGCACATCGTGTATGTGTATGTGACAAATAAACTTGACTTGACTTGATGCCATTGAGCTTGGCAGTGGTAAGGCCTTCAATGTTGAGCTGCAGCAGCGCTAAACCTCGACAGTTGGCGGCATTTGACGGTACCCGCCTGGCCTGGGGAGGCACAGCGTTTTGCGGTCTGCAGACGAGGCAAAGACATTAGTTTCGCTTTAAGGGCTTATGAGCCTGTAAGCTACTCGTGGGGGAGGCCGCGTCGAGGCTGTCTTTGTCTTCCCCATGGACAGTGCCTTCTGCGAGTGTGGGGACCCAACACAGACAGTGGAGCACGTGGTCACCAGCTGCCCCAAATACCGGCCACCGAATGGTGAACGAGGTCTGATTGACCTGGACGATGACACGTTGGCCTGGCTCGCCTCAACCGAGCTGCAGGTCTAAAACACATACGACAGAAGAAGAAGACATGCCATGTTTTATTGACAGAGACAAGAAGGTTCAGGACCACATGTGGCCGTGGTACCTCAGCGTCATTGCATCTCGTGTTCAGGGTGCAGGGTACACACCTGTAGTTTAGTTTGGAGATAGAGCGCGGAAACAGACCCTTCGGCCCACTGAGTCTTCGCCGACCAGCGATCCCCGCTCGCTAACACTACCCTACACACACGAGGGACAATTTACAATTATACAAAGCCAATTGACCTACAAACTTGTACGCCTTTGAGGTGCGGGTGGAAAACCGGAGATCCTGGAGAAAACCCACGCAGGTCACGGAGAGAACATACAAACTCCGCACAGACAGCACCCGTAGTCAGGATGGAACCCGGGTCTCTGATGCTGTAAGGCAGTAAATCTACCACCGCGCCACCCTGCCGTCCTTGTGGCTGGTGCCACAATATTTGAAGCTGTTTCTGATATAATCTTAACAACTGTAAATGATCCCTTAATATAGGGGTGTGGCAGGTGAATACGTAGAAAATTGATGAGCAAGCGAGAGAGAGTCCGAGCTAATTTTCGAGAGTGCTTGGTTATCATAACGTCCGATATAGGAAAGATGGCTCGAAGGGCCGAATGGCCTCCTCCTGCACCTATTTTCTATGAAACGTTTACTTGCTGCAGCATAACTGGCCTGTACATGCAATACACATAGATAACATATAATAAGCAAAAAATCAGTAAGGTCCAATACTACTGCAACTATGCCCAAAATCCATAGTGCAACCAAAGACAGTTAATAGTTCATAGCTGAGGTTAGTTTAGTGCAATGTTCGAGAGGCTGATGGTTAACTGGATCTCTAAAACTAAAACTCAAAAAGTATAACTTGGGATCCAATCCACAGCTCCGTGAAAGTGACAACACAAGCAGATAGAGCTGTAAAGAAGGCACATGGGACAACATCGCCAGGCTAGGCCAGCTCTGCAACCCTGAGCAGTGCCAGTTGCCAGGTCAACGGGCCTCCAAGAACAAGATGAAACTCTGCACCATTAGGAACATTAAAATTGAAGGCTAGTGGCCTGGTGTATACATGTATCTGGGTGCTGCTTCAGTGAAGTCTACTATTCCTACACTACAATTGTAAGTACTTTTGTACTTATTTATATGATTGTTTTATATTTTGAATGATTTTACTGAATTGTATGCAAAACAATGAATTTCACTGTATCTTGCTACATGTGTAAATAGAGTACCATTGAAACATTGAAATCTGAGAGAAATATATCTCCATCCAGTACATTGTTAATTTTTGGAATTCACTGCCAAAGGAGAGTGTGGAGACTCATTCACCTAGCATATTTAAGACTGATTAATCAATATTCGATCCCAATGAAATCTATAGTGGAAAGTAGCATTGATGGGGAAATTCAGACACAATCTTTTAAAATTGTATAACAGGCATAAGGGGCTGAACCTGTATTCCTGATTTTACTTCTCATGTTCTGTAACCCAGCATTCCAACTTGGTGGCATAAAATGGGAGCAGACAATCATAGGATCTATAAAGTTGCTCTGGGTGCTGTGGGTTGAGAGGCATGGAACCCTGCTCCAATACTGATCATTGTCCCTGGTAGTGAAGTGAAAGGGTTCTTGTGAGAACAGTGGGAATCTGGCGGAGATCCTGTCAAGAGTTACTCCAGTGGTAATGTCAGCGATGCCCCCAGTCTACAGCCCACAGGGTATGTCTGAGACCCCAGGAAAGACATTGATCCTTCTCCATCTCCAACCTGCTGACATCCCAACCCCTCCCTGACACACCTGCATTAATGCAGTAAAACACCCCAGGAGGTGTGAACATCTGTGTCCCTGCCTCCACTCCCTGCTCAGGCAGTCACGCTCACATTGGTGTAGATTTTCACCTCAGCCCCCACTGATGGAAGACTACCAAACAATGAGAAGAGTATGGGCAGCTGGAGATAACACAATGGCAGCAACATTGAATGTTCCAATTGCAGGTAACCCTCATCTCCTGGGTTCCTCTTTCTCTCTCTCCCTCCCTCCCACTCTCATTCCTATCATCCTCCATTCCTCCCATGTTAGCTCCCATCCTGTTATCTCAGAATCTGCCCATCGCAGCCCATTTTCATCCCCCTTTCTCCCTTGCTGGTTCCACCCATCTACTACACATACATTGCACCCACCAGGTCCCATCCTCCATCTTCCCTTCATCTCTCTCTTTGTTCCAATTATCACCTTGCTTAGTTATCAGGTTCCAGCACTGGTGGTCTTTGTGTCTGCGCTTATCACCCTCCAACCTCTGTATCAACCTTCACTCTCCCCTCCCCCCACCTGACTCTGTCGGCCATTGTTGTCCTTGTCTGATTCCATCATTCACCCATTCAGCCCATCATCTTTCACCACTCCTTGGTCTACCTATCAACCATGACCCAGTGTCTCACCTCTCCCCTCCTCTATATTTTGACAATCTTCCCTCTTCACTCAGTCCTGATGCAAGGACTTGACCCAAAACATTGACAATTCCTCCCATCCATCTCTACCCAACAGATGCTGCTCGACACGCTGAATATCTGCAGCAGAATGTTTTTGTTCCAGTTTGCAGTCGGCGTCAGTCTGTGTGGGAATACCTTGCACATTTTATATTGGTATTAATTTATATTGGCATTAAGGCAGAACCAGCAGTGACAGGATGCTTCAGGGCTTTGACTTCTTCCTAAACATGGCTGAATATTTTATAGGGTTACAGGGCATGTAGAAAATAGGCAACTATGCAGGGACTGGTGAAACTATAAACAAAATGAATTTACAGGAACAGAAGCTTCCAAACTCAATGTTTGATTGGAGTTGTCAGGAATTAGGTATTAAAATGGTCAGTTCACATCAGATCCCTGAAACAATGTGTGGCCAGTTGGATAGGATGATGGATGATACGACTTCTATACTTGAAGAGGAAACCCAAATATATAGACCAGTAAATGTGAGTCCAGTGCTGTGATCTAATTGGCAATGGTCCATGCATCATGTCAGAATGGGTCTGGCAGGTTGGCCCCATGTACAGTGAGGCTGGATTAACACTGGGTTCATTCATTTAAAGGAACAAGCAACCTCCCCCCTTTCACATCAAGGAATTACAACAGAAATGAACGGTAAATAGATTTATTATTTTTAACAATACAAGTTACTACTATTAATATCTATTATGTTACTAAAACTCTCAAATTATATATATATATATATATAAATTTAGTATGTTCTCGAAATACAGCCAAAACGGTGCATGATAGCACAACAATTTTAGCACCAAGAGATTCAAGATTCAAGATTCAAGATAGCTTTATTTGTCATCCAAAAAAGTTTTTTGGACGAAATTCAGTCACCCACAGTCCAACAATAAAAGCACTAAAATAGGCAGATTACACAATAAAGCATTAAAATAGGCAAACTACACAACCCCAAAAACACACCTTAAATCACACAACCCCAAAAACCACCTTAATCACCATTGTCCTGTGGTTCAAATGGTCGTTATATTGTAAGAGTATTTTAAAATCACCTTTTTAAAGTTTAAAAAAAAATCACTTTTCCATTTTTCCTGGCCGTCAGCCTCGTTCAAAGTCGCAATGGGACCAGCCCGAGTGACGAGATTGGCGGCCAATGTGGGGGGGTGGACACGATGGTCGCCGGGGAGGGACCGCCAGAGTGACGGGAGTGGCAGCCAATGGGGGGGGGGGGGGGAGTTGATCCGACGAGCTGAAACTTTAATAAATGTGCTCCCCTCCGCTGCCAGGAGGACCAGTGGGAGGACCGGCGCCGTCCCGGCGCCCGTCCCGGCGCCCGTCCCGGCGTGCCCCGTGCCTGACCTTCCTCCCATGGTGCAGCGCGGCGGCGGATGATCCAACAAGATGGCCGTCGCCGCCAAGCTGCGGGAAGGGTTTCGGGTCCACAGCTCGCTCTGACAGCAGCGTTGGCCACACGGGACGGAGGTGAGTGGTTCCCACTCCCCTTCCCTGTCCTCTCTCGCCCGTTCACGGCCCCGGGGGACATTCCCCGCCCGGCAATGGATCCACGGATCATGAGTTGGGGGAGGGTTTCCGGGCCCGCAGGAGAGATAGGGACCCAATGGGTCCACGCCCGTCTAGTTAATATTATAACCATTTTTTTTAAAGTTAAAAATTAAAACATATTATGGTTTATGGACAATGGCTTATTTACTGAAGTAATGGTGCCATGTCTCCAGGTGCTGAATCAATTGCAATACATTGCATCCGGATACTTTTCTTCACTGTTCCTTTGAGCACCGATGTCTGCTTTGTTGTGGGTCGGTAGAAGATGGCGGGTTTCCATTTTGGGTGCTCCAACGTGGTGGTGCTTTCATCTATTGACCTCTCCCCTCCTATTTAGTTTAGCAATCTTCACTCAGTCCTGATGCAAGGACTCGACCCAAAACATTGACAATTCCTCCCGCGCCATCTCGACCCCCCAACAGGTGCTGCTCGACACGCTGAATGTCTGCAGCAGAATGTTTTTGTTCCAGTTTGCAGTCGGCGTCAGTCTGTGTTGGAAAACCTTGCACATTTTATAGGTCGTATTTGGCATTAAGGCAGAACCAGCAGTGACAGGATGCTTCAGGGCTTTGACTTCTTCCTAAACATGGCCGAACATTTTACAGGGGTACAGGGCATGTGGAAAATAGGCAAACATGCAGGGACTGGTGAAACTATAAACAAAATGAATTTACAGGAACAGAAGCTTCCAAAATAAATGTTAGTTTGGGGTTGTAAGGATTTAAGTATTAAAATCGAAGGTATTTATTCACAAAATGCTGGAGTAACTCAGCAGGTCAGGCAGCATCTCTGGAGAGAAGGAATGGGTGACGTTTCGGGTCGTGACCCGAAACATCACCCATTCCTTCTCTCCTGAGATGCTGCCTGACCTGCTGAGTTACTCCAGCATTTTGTGAATAAATACCTTCGATTTGTACCAGCATCTGCAGTTATTTTCTTATACTAAGTATTAAAATTGTCAGTTTACATCAAGGAATTACTTCTGAAAGGTAAATACAATACAATACGTTACTACTATTACTATTACTAATATTACTATTCAAACAAGAGTAAAAAATTAATGCATATTACCAGCTAAACTAAAAGATGTTTGCACTCTCATCTTCTCCATTGACCAGCTTCTCTCTCGCGTCCTACTGCCCTCATCTACAGCATTTGTTCCTCTGTTGTTTACTCCCTAATTGCCACGTTAAACACATTGACCAGATCTCATCTGCAACTGTTCCACCTGATGAAACTGGTCAATACTGTACTATTACAACATACTATAATATTACTATGTACTAAAATATACTATTACTATTAGTTATGTTACCATTCCAAGAAAAAGTAAAATTTAAAACATATTTGCAGCAATACTAAAGGACTTTTGAATTCTTATATTTTCCATTCCCCAGCTCCTCTGTCGTTTCTGTGTTGAAGTTATCTCGCCAGGTCTCCAGGTGCTAAATCCGATCCCAATACATTGCATCCGGATGCTTTGTTTCACAGTTCCTTTCAGCACAGATGTCTGATGCGTTGTGGGTCGGTGGAAGATGGTGGGTTTCCTTTTCGAGTGCTCCAACGTTGAGATGTTTTCTTCTATCGGCCTTGAAAGTGGAGGTCGCTCGATGCTGCTCTCCCCGATTGTAGATGCTTCTGTGACAGTCTCTGTCCCTGCCAGTTGCTCCACGCTGTCGTGCTGCTTCCTGGGCTGCAGCATTGCCTCGGCAGAACGTTCTTCGTCTTCTCTCTTTCCCCGTAGTTGGGCGATTGTATAATGTACACCAAATGACAGAGAGCCTTTCTCAGGCTGACCCTCTGCCATTGCCTTGGATGGTCCTGCCACCTCCTCAGGCATTTTGGCCTCGTCTCCAGCAGCAGTTGTATCTCCACTCTCCAATGCACGGATTGCTGCTGCTGGAGTGGTGTCGTGCTGTTCAATACCTTCACCCGATACGACTTTCCCATCGTCAGGGCATGCGGTTGTTTCCCCTCAGTGCGATCATCTGGTCCGCGGGTCTGAGGGTCTCTGAACCGAATCACCAGGTACGCCAGCTGTGCTGTCCTCAAAATACGACGGTGGATATCTTGGCAGTCAGTCGGCTCGGAAGACGTAAACTCTTTTGTCCACAGGTTTATTGAACCAGGAAAGTGTGAAACTACAAGTACAAAAAGGCGAAGAAATCAGAAATACTGTAAATAGCTTGCAAATATATTCCAATATAAAGTGCACATACACTGTAATAACTCTGTAAGAAGAATGTAACAAAACCATTACACCATGAACCAACTCACTCGCAACCAACTTGCACTTTATTCCTACACAGCTGCACCCAGACATCACTATAATACTTTGCATGAATCTGTAAATTAAATCATCCAGTTTGCACACTGTATAACCCTCTCGTTTCAACCATTCTATTATAATGTGGATATATTCTCTTATTTCATTTTAAATAAACATAGGAATGATTAGATTGCATCAGATTAGTAAATTATATTAATTTCACAGAAAATGCAACATTTTCTACTTAAAATAATGAATCCTAAACATAAATACAAATCAAACATTGCAATACATACCGACCATGCTATCAAGACACAAGATGCTTGCAGATGTTCATGAATCACACCAGGACAGAAAATGTGCTTCTGCCTCCACCGTTCTGCACTCAAATCCCCCCCAAATGTCACACGGTAAGGTCACAAGGTCAAGGTCAGTAATCTGAAGAAGGGTCTCGACCCGAAACGTCGCCCATTCCTTCTCTCCTGAGATGCTGCCTGACCTGCTGAGTTACTCCAGCATTTTGTGAATAAATACCTTCGATTTGTTCCAGCATCTACAGTTATTTTCTTACACAACTCTTAGCAGTATCATTGTTCTCTGTGAGTTCCTCAGCATTGCATCCGTGCTCCAATAGAGGACGTCTCAACAGGTGCTCCATAGCTTGTGGTTCAGTGGTTCGGTATTATAATAATTCTGTGCTTTAAAGAAGGTTGAAACTGAGCATGTGTGGCTGACACTCACTGCAGTCTACTTTAGTCAGATTCTGTTCTCTGTTGTCAAAGGACAAATGGCAATCGTAAAACAATAATAAAACAAATTGGGCTTATACTCGCTGGAATTTAGAAGACTGAGGGGGGATCTTATTGAAACATATAAAATTCTTAAGGGGTTGGAGACGCTAGATGTGGGAAGATTGTTCCCGATGTTGGGGAAGTCCAGAACCAGGGGTCACAGCTTAAGGATAAGGGGGAAGTCTTTTAGGACCGAGATGAGAAAACATTTCTTCACACAGAGTGGTGAGTCTGTGGAATTCTCTGCCGCAGAAGGTAGTTGAGGCCAGTTCATTGGCTATATTTAAGAGGGAGTTAGATGTGGCCCTTATGGCTAAAGGGATCAGGGGGTATGGAGAGAAGGCAGGTACAGGTTACTGAGCTGGATGATCAGCCATGATCATATTGAATGGCGGTGTCGGCTCGAAGGGCCGAATGGCCTACTCCTGCACCTATTTTCTATGTTTCTATGTTTCTATGTTTAATAAAATAAGGTCAAAAGGGTAACAGGACATTTGCTTATCTATAACGGTGTGGAACTTGGCCCTGCCTACTCTGCTGGGCCTTACGGAGGTGCAGATGTATATTCCAAAATAAAGAGCACATACACTGTAATAACTCTGTAACAAGAATGTAACAAAACTATTACACCATGAACCAACTCACTCGCAATCAACTTGCACACTTTGTTCCAACACAGCTGTACCCAGACATCACAATAATACTTAGGTAGGAAAATAAGTTTGAAGAAGGGTCTCGACCCGACCCAGTCTGAAGAAGGGTCTCGACCCGAAACGTCACCCATTCCCTCTCTCCTAGATGCTGCCTAACCTGCTGAGTTACTCCAGCATTTTGTGATACCTCACGATAATACTTTGTCTGCATGAATCTGTAAACTAAATCATCATTCTATTGTTATGTGGATATATTCTCTTATTTCCCTCCAAAGAAACATAGGAATGATTAGATTGCATCAGATTAGTAAATTATATTAATTTCACCTCAAAATACAGAAAATGCAAAATTTACTTGTAATAATGAATCCTAAACATAAATACACATCAAACATTGCAATACATACCGACCATGCTATCAAGAGACACAAGGTGCTTGCAGATGTTCATGAATCACACCAGGACTAAAAACGTGCTTCTGCCTCCACCGTTCTGCACTCAAATCCCCCCAAAAGGTCACATGGTAATGTCACAAGGTCAACTACTTAACGTGAGCACTGACAAAGATAAATTGCAAAGCTTCAAGAAGACAGGAAAGGACAGGGACAGGGACAGGCTGAGCGTTAAAAATGTTTAACGTCCTCGTCATGTGTTATAATCTCCTTCTTATCGTGTCCACACATGCCGGATGTAGTGTTTCAGCCAAAACTCAACACAACTCTTAGCAGCAATCTGAAGAAGGGTCTCGACCCGAAACGTCGCCCATTCCTTCTATCCTGAGATGCTGCCTGACCTGCTGAGTTACTCCAGCATTTTGTGAATAAATACCTTCGATTTGTTCCAGCATCTGCAGTTATTTTCTTACACAACTCTTAGCAGTATCATTGTTCTCTGTGAATTCCTCAGCGTTTCATCCCTGCTCCAATAGAGGACGTCTCAACAGGTGCTCCATAGCTTATGGTTCAGTGGTTCAGTATTATAATAATTCTGTGCTTTAAAGAAGGTTGAAACTGAGCATGTGTGGCTGACACTTGCTGCAGTCGACTTTAGTCAGATTCTGTTCTCTGTTGTCAAAGGACAAATGGCAATCGTAAAACAATAAAATAAGGTCAAAAGGGTAACAGGATATTTGCTTATCTGTAACGGTGTGGAACTGGGGTGTGCCTACTCTGCTGTGTCTTATGGAGGTGCATGATGCATATTTGTTACTAGACCAAATGGACCCATTGGGGCCAAACCTCTCCTGCATTTGGTGCAGAACCCTCCCCTCCCCTCCCCTCCCCTCCCCTTCCCTCCCCTCCCCTCCCCTCCCCTCCCCTCCCCTCCCCTCCCCTCCCCTCCCCTCCCCTCCCCTCCCCTCCCCTCCCCTCCCCTCCCCTCCCCTCCCCTCCCCTCACCCTCCCTCCGCAATCCCCTTCCCCTCCCCATCCCCTTCCCCCCCTCTCCCTTCCCCTCCCCCTTTCCCCCCTCTCCCCTTCCCCTCCCCCCTTCCCCTTCCCCTCCTCCCCTCCCCCTCCTCCCTTTGCCTCCCGACTCCATCCCCCTCAACCCCCTTATCCTCCCTCCCTCCACCCCCTTCCCTCCCATCCCCCCCTTCCCTCCCTCCCTCCATAGGAGATAGATTTACACTTTAAAATGTGAGTAACTTTAAAAATATAACACAGATTTCAATGAAACTTCTTCCATTAGCACCAAAGGGACGACGGTGAGTAAGGTGGGCCTAAAATTGTCGCGCTATCGTGTACCGTTTTGGCTGTAGTTCAGGAACAAACAAACAAACAAACAAACGAGAGTTTTAGTATGTAGATAAGACCATTTGGAAGACGGGAAAGTTCTAAAGTGATCCCTGCAATAAACCAAACATCAACGGAAAAGCCTGTAGATAAGGAGCAGATGAATCTTTGTTCGTTGAGCCAGCTCCTAGACTGTTCCCAGCGATCACTGTATTGGTGCTCTTGAATAAAGTCTTGATTGTCTTACCCGGTCTTTGTGCTGGGTCTTATGGTTTACTTTAACACCACTAAGAGGCACTAAATTACCTGTGTCTGAGTGCAGGATCTTCAGCTGTTGCTGCTATTTATTGGTTGGGGAACAATTCCGTTGTGATGAAGTTCCACATGGGTAATGGTCACAATGAGCAGATGATGCAAAACAATAAAGACTGAACTCACAAGAAAAGAATGGTTCATTGAGGTTCTAAGGAACATCTCAAAGTGTTTCAAATGCAAACGAAAATAAAGGAATAGCAAATTTGAAATAAACGCTAAATATTTGGAACTGATGACTATTTCAAGTGCACTGTTTTATTTCAGATTTGTAGCTGCAGTTTTTGGCAATTGAAATCTTCTGAAAGGTCATTGATCTGATACGTTAAATGTCAGTCTCAACACTGGTGCTGCTGGACATAAATACTCCACACGTCACTCTTTTCCTGTTACATTCCAATGGTTATCATTTCGGGGTTAAACTGAAAATGCTGCAAACATTCAGCAGGTCAGGCAGCACCTGTGGAGAGAGACGCAAAGGTTTGGTCAAAGACCCTCCACCATGGTGGAAAAGAGACTAAAAAGCTAGTTTCAAGCCGTTGAGAAGATGGGAAGTAACGGATGGGACATGGGGAATATCTCTGATAGGGCAAGACCAGGTGGATCAGTTGCAGATGAGATCTGGGTCAATGTGTTTAACGTGACAACTTCATCCTCAATATTGATGGTCTCCCAGTATCCACCTCCCCTCACATCCGGAATCTTGGAATCATCTTTGATCAAACCCTCTCCTTCGACAAACACATCAAACACATCACAAAGACAGCCTTCTTCCACCTCAAAAACATTGCCCGTCTCCGTCCATCCCTCTCCTCCACAGCTGCAGAAACCCTCATCCACGCCTTCATCACCTCCCGTCTGGACTACTGCAACAGCCTCCTCTATGGCGCACCCTCAAAAATCATCAGTAAACTTCAATACATTCAAAACTCCGCTGCCCGTCTACTCACCCACTCCCCGATCCGTGACCATATCACCCCCGTCCTTTACAAACTCCACTGGCTCCCCATCCCCCAGAGAATCCAGTACAAAATCCTCCTCATGACCTACAAAGCCCTCCATAACCTGGCCCCATCCTACCTGACTGACCTCCTCCACAGGCACACTCCCACCTGCACCCTCCGCTCTGCTGCTGCCAATCTCCTGTCCCCCCCCATCCGGACCAAACTCAGATCCTGGGGGGACAGGGCTTTCTGGAACTCACTACCCCAAACCGTCAGAGACTCCTCCTCACTCACCACATTCAAAACATCACTGAAGTCTCACCTGTTCAGCACTGCCTTCAACCACTGACCGTCACCTCACCTTCTGTCTCCTTTTTCTGTTCGTTCACATATTTATCTATTTATTCACTTCTCTATGTTCTAGAAATCCCTGTAAAGCATCTTTGAGTGTTTGAAAAGCGCTATATAAATGTAATGCATTGTTATTATTATTATTAAATAGGGAGAGAACAACAAAGGAACGAATGCTGTAGACGAGAGCAGTAGGAGAAAAACATCTCTTCCAAAAGGAACTTGTAAAAACACAAACGCAGAGCAATGGGACATGCCATCAGGTCAGCATGCCCCATTGGAGGGAGGAAATCTGGGCCAATATTGCAGGTGGATGACTTACAGCAGAAATGGCCAGCTCTGGTGCAGGAGGGGAATATGAGCGACCTTATGTTGTAGCGTTCAATACTGAGTCTAGTCGACGGCATCATGCTGAGATGGAAGATGACAAGCATTTTGTGATACCTCATGATAATACTTTGTCTGCATGAATCTGTAAACTAAATCATCATTCTATTATTATGTGTATGGCGAGTCCGAAAACTTGTTGGTTGTAAAGGAAGTTTATTGCAGCCGCAATATTCGAATACAGAGTTAAACAACAAGGTAAAGGACAACCATCAAAAACTTACTGTCTTCTTCGAAGACTTCGCCGAACTGGCTATTTCGGGCGCCAAACGCGCACATGACATCGCTGGCCAATCAGCGATGTCGCTCCCTGGACCAATCCCCATGGTCGCGTTCACACGTGACCTCGCTGGCCAATCCAAGGGTTCGACGACCTGGACCATTCTCTATGGTCGCTACATGACCCCCCCCAGAACCCGAGGTGCGGAACCTAGCAGGGAGCCGGATTTTGCGACCATAACGAGTACGGAGAGGGACAGCCTGAACCACAGGAGCCGGGGGTTCCGGACTTGGCGGAACAGCCGGAACGGGAGGTCCTGGAGGAACTACCGGAACGGGGGGTCCTGGAGGAACTGCCGTAACGGGGGGTCCTGGAGGAACTGTCGGAACGGGGGGTCCTGGACTGAGCGGAACTAACGGAGGTCGGCCTCTCCTAGGGGTTTGACCGACCAGGACTGGTTGATCCGGATCCAAATGTGCAGGTTTGAGCCGGGACACCGAGACGAGCTCACTCTTGCCGCACATGTCTAAGGTGAAGGTAGCTGTTCCCTTACGCAAAACCCGGAACGGCCCTTGATAGACCCTCTGCAACGGGGCGCGATGGGAATCTTTTCGCAGAAAAACGAACTCACAGTCCTTCAGGGAAGGCGGTTCATGTACCATGGGACACCCATGACGTGAAGTCGGAACTGGAGCCAGGGAGCCCACCCGTTCCCGGAGAGATGCTAACACTGATGGGACTGTAGGCAGCTGGTCTGAAGGGTCCGGAAACAGATCTCCGGGTACTCGAAGTGTCGAGCCATATACTAGCTCTGCGGACGACGCACCGAGATCTAGCTTAGGAGCAGTCCGGATGCCCAAAAGAACCCAAGGGAGCTGGTCTACCCAGTCCGGGCCTTCAAGCCTTGCACTGAGGGACGCCTTAAGTTGGCGGTGGAACCTTTCTACGAGTCCATTTGCCTGGGGGTGATATGCAGTAGTGGGTTGTAACTTGGACCCGTACAGTTCTGCGAGCGCGGCCCAGAGGGACGAAGTGAATCGTGGGCCTCTGTCAGTGGTAATAACTGCCGGGACCCCGAAACGAGCTACCCAATGAAGGGCCAAAGTCCTAGCACAAGACGCTGACGAAATATCAGACAATGGGAAAGCCTCTGGCCACCGGGTGAACCGATCCACCACCGTGAGGAGGTGAGTGTAGCCCCGGGAGGAAGGCAAAGGACCGACCAAATCCACGTGGATGTGGAAAAAACGAACAGCCGGGACCTCGAAATCCTGTACGGGGGGCTGGACATGGCGCTGGAATTTAGCGGTCTGACAGGGAACGCAGGAACGTGCCCAACCCGCTACCTGTTTCCGTAGGCCATGCCAGACAAACCGAGCTGCTACCAAGGCAGAGGTAGAGCGGATGGACGGGTGCGCCAGCCCATGAATGGCATCGAAAACCCGGCGCTGAAGGGAGGGCGGTACTACCGGCCTGGGACGGGGAAGAGAAACATCGCACCAGACTTTTGTGCCTTCCGACCCACAAGCTACCTGGGCCAACTTCAATCCCGAAGTGGTGGACCGGTATGCCGAAACGGTATCCGCTAGAAGCTGTGCCTTCGCAAGCTCCTGGGGATCCACTTCGCAGTCCACCGCCGAAATAGGGGGAAAAGCGGGTCTAGACAGGGCGTCAGCAACGGCATTAAGCTTACCCGCGACATGACGGACATCGGTGGTAAATTCGGAGATAGCAGTCAGGTGCCGCTGCTGGCGGGCCGACCATGGGTCAGACAATTTCAAAAAAGCAAATGTTAATGGTTTGTGGTCCGTAAAGGCCACAAATGGGCGGCCCTCGAGGAAGTACCTGAAATGACGAACAGTTAAATAGAGAGCCAGAAGCTCTCGGTCAAATGCGCTATACTTCAGCTCGGCCGAATTTAGTTGCCGGCTGAAAAACGCTAAAGGCTGCCAACGGCCACCGACCTGCTGCTCCAGAACCCCGCCCACCGCCACGTCAGAGGCATCAACCGTCAGGGCCGTGGGGGTGGAGGGGCTCGGATGGACCAACATGGTGGCGTCTGCCAAGGCTGCCTTAGCTGCTGTAAAAGCCGACTCTGCGGTCGGGGACCATATCAACTCTACCGGATTCCCTGCAAGGCACTGGAAGAGTGGGCGCATGACTCGCGCAGCTGCCGGAACGAACCTATGGTAGAAATTAACCATGCCTACGAACTCCTGTAGCCCTTTTACTGTGGTGGGCCTGGGAAATGCCCGGATAGCCTCCACCTTCTCGGGCAAAGGGGAGGCGCCGGCAGGGGTAATTCTGTGCCCGAGAAAATCAAGAGCAGGAAGGCCGAATTGACATTTGGAGGGTTGGATAATGAGCCCGTGGTCTTGGAGCCGCTGGAACACGGTCCACAAGTGGGCCTGGTGTTCCTGCACTGAGGGGCTGGCTACCAGGATGTCGTCTAAATAAATAAACAAAAAGGGTAAACCCCGGCCCACGCGGTCCATCAGTCGTTGGAAAGCCTGTGCCGCGTTCTTTAAACCGAAAGGCATAGGCAACCATTCAAACAACCCGAACGGAGTAATCGTTGCAGTTTTCTGTATGTCCTCCGGTCGCACTGGGATCTGGTGGTATCCTCGCACCAAATCGATTTTGGAAAACACCACCGCTCCTTCCAGCCCAGATGAAAAGTCCTGTAGGTGCGGTATGGGGTAGCGATCAGCCGTGGTGACAGCATTGAGACGCCGATAATCGCCACATGGTCTCCACCCCCCAGATGCCTTGGAGACCATATGTAACGGCGAGGCCCACGGGCTGTCAGACTGACGGACAATTCCCATTTCCTCCATCTTCCTGAACTCCGCCCGTGCCACCACCAGTTTGTCTGGCGGTAGTCTCCTGGCCCGAGCGAAAACGGGAGGGCCTTCGGTGCGGATGTGATGGACCACGCCGTGCTTGGCCGAAGGCGTGTCAAAACGTTGAATGAGCAGCTCTGGAAACTCTGCCAGAATCTCAGCATACGAGTCGGGGGCCGCGACGACGGCCTGGACAGTAGGGCTGGGCGAGGAGGCGATTGTCGGAGCGACGTGCTCATCTTCGGCGGAGGGTCGGAGGTCGTTACCGCGGACATCAGGAACCAGTGAAAAAGCCCAGAGAAAATCTGCGCCCAGGATCGCTTGTTTGACGTCGGCTATGATGAATGGCCATTCGTACGTGCGGAGGCCTAACACAAGGGACATCTTCCGTATACCGAAAGTGCGAATTGGGCTGCCATTAACCGCGATGAGGGTGGGACCTGTCTTACCCGATCTGGTTTCGAGGTCGGTCGGCGGCACTATGCTGACGATGGCTCCCGTGTCCACCAAAAATGCTGTGTCCGTGAATCGATCATGGACATAGAGGCGCCGGTTCTGGCCAATCGTAACTGCCCCTATGTACGATCGGCCGAGGCATTTCCCATGAAGGTACAAGGCAAGCGGCAGTTGCGGGATTCGCTACTCCATCGTAGGTGATAATAGCACCAGCCGCGCTTGTGCGGATCATTTTGGCGGGCTTTCGGAGAATTGGCGGGAGACGTGGCGCCATCTTGCCGTCGCTGTGGCGTGGTCACTGATGTCGAGACCTTGTTGATCGAACCGCTTGCCTTGTTTTTTGCCGCTATGAGCGCGTCCGCTCTCGCTGCATATGCTTCGGGGTCCTTAAAAGAACAATCCGTGAGCAGCAGTCGGACATCCTCAGGAAGTCTCTCGAGGAATGCCTGTTCGAACATAGGGCAATCCGTATGCTCACCGGCTAGCATCATCATTTTGGACATGAGGACGGAAGGCAGTTGGTCTCCAAGATCCGGTAGGTGCAGAAGTCTTGCCGCACCACCATGCTTATTAAACCCGAAGATTCGCAGTAATACTTTCTTCATGGCCTCGTACTTGCTTTCCGCAGGTGGATTCACGATGAACCGCATCACGCGCTTGGTTGTGTCCGGCGATAGAGCGCTGACGAGGTAGTAGTACATCGTGGATTCGTCCGATATCTTCTTTATGTGAAATTGAGCTTCGGTGTGGATAAACCAAGCTTGCGGTGCGTGCGTCCAAAACAACGGAAGGTGAACGCTTTCCGCGCTTAACGAGGCGTCGGGTTCCTGCTTAGGCGGTGATCGTCCAGATCACGTCGGGGTCACCAATATGGCGAGTCCGAAAACTTGTTGGTTGTAAAGGAAGTTTATTGCAGCCGCAATATTCGAATACAGAGTTAAACAACAAGGTAAAGGACAACCATCAAAAACTTACTGTCTTCTTCGAAGACTTCGCCGAACTGGCTATTTCGAGCGCCAAACGCGCACATGACATCGCTGGCCAATCAGCGATGTCGCTCCCTGGACCAATCCCCATGGTCGCGTTCACACGTGACCTCGCTGGCCAATCCGAGGGTTCGACGACCTGGACCATTCTCTATGGTCGCTACATGTGGATATATTCTCTTATTTCTCTACAAAGAAACATAGGAATAATTAGATTGCATCAGATTAGTAAATTATATTAATTTCACCTCAAAATACAGAAAATGCAACATTTACTTGAAATAATGAATCCTAAACATAAATACACATCAAACATTGCAATACATACCGACCATGCTATCAAGAGACACAAGGTGCTTGCAGATGTTCATAAATCACACCAGGACTAAAAACGTGCTTCTGCCTCCACCGTTCTGCACTCAAATCCCCCCAAAAGGTCACATGGTAATGTCACAAGGTCAACGGCCGAACAATTGCTAAGAAGGTGCTCTTCTGTGGCCTCCTGCACTGAAATATAGAGGCCCAATGCTTGAAACGACCTGGTCATCTTCCATCTCAGCATGATGCCGTCGACTAGACTGTGGTGCAGAAGGGGAGGAGGTGGGGAGGAGGGGGAGGGGAAGGGGTGGAGGGGAGGGAGAGGAATGTGAGCACTGACAAAGATAATTTGCAAAGCTTCAAGAAGACGGACAGGGACAGGCTGAGCGTTAAAAATGTTTAACGTCCTCGTCATGTGTTATAATCTCCTTCTTATCGTGTCCACACATGCCAGGTGTAGTGTTTCAGCCAAAACTCAACACAACTCTTAGTAGCAATCTGAAGAAGGGTCTCGACCCGAAACGTCTCCCAGTCCTTCTCTCCTGAGATGCTGCCTGACCTGCTGAGTTACTCCAGCATTTTGTGAATAAATACCTTCGATTTATCAGCCAGATTCTGTTCTCTGTTGTCAAAGGACAAATGGCAATCGTAATACAATAAAATAAGGTGGAAAGGGTAACAGGACAATTGCTTATCTATAACGGTGTGGAACTGGGCCCTGCCTACTCTGCTGTGTCTTATGGAGGTGCAGATGTATATTTGTTACTAGACCAAATGGACCCATTAGGCCCAAACCTCTCCTGCATTTGGTGCAGAACCCTCTCCTCTCCCTCCCCTCCACCCCTTCCCCTCCCCCTCCTCCCCACCTCCTCCCCTTCTGCACCACAGTCTAGTCGACGGCATCATGTTGAGATGGAAGATGACAAGGTCTTTTCAAGCATCGGGCCTCTATATTTCAGTGCAGAAGGCCACAGAAGAGATCAGAGGGGACGGGGAATTAAAATGGTGGGCGGCTGCAAACTCAGGGTCACGTTTGTAGGATGAGCTTGGTCATTCAACCAGGGGCCCCCACAACTTCCTCTCTAGTTTCGCACAATGTCCTTGGCTATATCAGATCAAGCCCTGGAGATTTGTCTACCTTCATTCACGATAGTACAATACAATACAATAACTTTATTGTCATTGTACAAGTACGAGATTAAGAATGCCACTTCCATATCGATGCTCTAAAATAAATAAATCACGGGGAAAACAAAAACGACAAAGGGAGGGGGGAAAAAAGAAACAAGGTAAAGTGCAAAAAAGGTTCATGCAGGGTGAGTTGTGCCAGATGACCCTGGGGGCAGAGACAGATCATGGCAGCCATTTATTCACAAAACGCTGGAGTAACTCAGCAGGTCAGGCAGCATCTCGGGAGAGAAGGAATGGGCGACGTTTCGGGTCGAGACCCTTGTTCAGACAGATCATGGCAGGCTCACAGCAGGTCCGATTCAGAGCAGCTGTAGCTCTAGGGATAAAGCTGTTCCTTAGTCTGGAGGTGCGGGCGTAGAAGGCTTTGTACTGTCTGCCAGATGGAAGTGGTTCAAACAGACGTTGGCATGGGTGTGTGGAGTCCTTGTAGATGCTGGCGGCTTTCCTGAGGCAGCGTGCGTTGTGGATGTCCTCCAGGGCTGGTAGCTGTATCCCAATGATCCTCTGCGCTCTGCAGACGACCCGCTGAAGAGCTCTCCTGTCCGCTGCCGTGCAGCTGAGATACCAACATAGATGCCGTATGTCAGTGTGCTCTCTGTGGTGCAGTCATCAGTAACAGTAACTGTTGGGGCAGAACGGCCTTTTTCAGCGCTCTCATGAAAAACAGCCGTTACTGTGCTTTCTTAACTAGTGGTGTTAGTGGACCATGTGAGGTCCTCTGAAATATGTATGCCCAGAAACCTGAAGCTGGACACTCTCACCACTCTGTCCCCGTTGATGAAGACTGGAGCGTATTCCTCATTCTGTGACCTTCTAAAGTCGATAATTAGCTCCTAGGTCTTAGCTGTGTTTAGGGACAGGTTGTTCTCTGAGCACCAGCTCACCAGGTTCTGCACCTCCGCTCTGTAGGCTGATTCATTGCCGTTGGAGATCAGCCCGATCACCGTTGTGTCATCCGCAAATTTGACGATGGTGTTGGTGGCGAATGCAGGGACACAGTCATGTGTGAAGAGGGAGTAGAGGATGAGGCTCAATACACAACCCTGTGGTGTGCCGGTACTCAGAGTGGTAGTGGAGGACAGGTGGAGGCCCGATTTCACGGCCTGAGGGCGCTCCGTCAGGAAATTCAGGATCCAGTTGCCTATTGACGAGCTGAGGCCTAGCTGGTGGAGTTTGGAGGTGAGATTGGTGGGGATCACAGTATAGAAGGTGGAACTATAGTCTATAAACAGCATCCTCACGTATGTGCCCTGTCTCTCCAGGTGAGTCAGGACGGAATGAAGAGCCAGAGAGAAGGTGTCCTCTGTGGATCTATTTGCTCTGTAATTAACCCACCTGCAAGTCTTTGGATTGTGGTAGGAAGCGGACCACCCAGAGAATATCCAGGTGACCAGAGGGAGAACGTACAAAACACCAAGCATGGAGGTACAGTGTGGAAACAGGCCCTTCAGCCCCCCAAGACTACGCGTGCCAGTGATCACCCCACACACTACCGACAATTTGCCAATGAACCCAGAAACCTTCACGTCATTGGATTATGGGATGAAGCGGGCCACCCAGACAACATCCAGGTGGTCACAGGGAGAATGTACAAAACACTACACAGACAGCCACTGCTGTCAGCATCGAACCATGGTCCCAGGGGCTGTGAAGCAGCAACTCCACCGCAGAACCACTGCAGTGATTAAAATAAAAACATTTTGGAATGAAAATGAATAAGTTTGTCAGTGTAAGAGTGTAAAGAAAGTGATGGCAGAACACTGAACCCTGAAATGATAACCATTGGAATGTCATAAGAGGAAATGCATGACATGTGGAGTATTTACATCCAGCAACATCTGTGTAGGGACAGACTTTGAACGTATCAGATCAATGCCCTTTCACTAGAAATCAATTGATGAATACTGCAGCTGCTGTAAATCTGAAATAAAAATAGAACACTTGAAATCAGCAGCAGTTCCAAATATTCAACGTTTTCTTTGCATTTTCTAAAACTTTATTTTTGTTTGCTTTTGAAACACTTTGAGATGTTCCATAGAACTTCAGTAAAACATTCTTTACTTTTGAATTCAGTCTTTATTGTTTTGCATCATCTGCTCATTGTGACCATTACCCATGTGGAACATCATCACAACGGAATTGTTCCCCAACCAATAAATAGCAGCAACAGCTGAAGATCCAGCAGTCAGACGCAGCTCAATCTCTTCTGAGTTACACTGAACAGTGACAATGATTTTCTCCACTTGGCTGGCGTACCTGATGTTTCGGTTCAGAGACCCTCAGACCCACGGACCAGATGATCGCACTGAGGAGGAAACAACCGCATACCCTGACGATGGGAAAGTCGTATCGGGTGAAGGTATTGAACAGCACGACACCACTCCAGCAGCAGAAATCCGTGCATTGGAGAGTGGAGATACAACTGCTGCTGGAGACGAGGCCAAAATGCCTGAGGAGGTGGCAGGACCATCCAAGGCAATGGCAGAGGGTCAGCCTGAGAAAGGCTCTCTGTCATTTGGTGCACATTATTCAATCGCCCAACTGCGGGAAAAGAGAGAAGCGGAAGAACGTTCTGCCGAGGCAATGCTGCAGCCCAGGAAGCAGCACGACAGCGTGGAGCAACTGGCAGGGACAGAAACTGTCACAGAAGCATCTACAATCGGGGAGAACAGCATCGAGCTACCTCCACTTTCAAGGCCGATAGAAGAAAACATCTCAACGTTGGAGCACCCGAAAAGGAAACCCACCATCTTCCACCGACCCACAACGCAGCAGACATCTGTGCTGAAAGGAACTGTGAAACAAACCATCCGGATGCAATGTATTGGGATCGGATTTAGCACCTGGAGACCTGGCGAGATAACTTCAACACAGAAACGACAGAGAAGCTGGGGAATGGAAAAACTGAGAATACAAAAGTCGTTTAGTATTGCTGCAAATATGTATTAATTTTTAAATTAAGTTATGGAATAGTAATAGTATATTTTACTATAAGTAATAGTAATAGTATATTTTAGTATATAGTAATATTATAGTATATTGTAATAGTTCAGTTTTTAACAGCGCCAGAGACCATGGTTCGATGCTGACTACAGTTGTTGTCTGTCTGGTGTTTAGTACATTGTCCCTGTGACCACCTGGATGTTCTCTGGGTGGTCCGCTTCATCCCACAATCCAATAATAACGGGGGGAAGAGAACGTGGTCAGGGTGGTGTGGGTCTGTGATGATCGTAGTCCTAAAGTATAATTGAATTTTAAAATTGATGACCGTTCCAAAGAACTTTCCAAGCCTCATCCCAACTCCCAGAAGAGAGTGTATAACCCTGAAGGCCCTATTCCTCATGCACGTTCAGCACTTTTAAACATGTTGAGACTTCTCTTCTCCCCCATGTTTTCCAGACTCCACCACTTTCTGGGTCAGTTTGGTTTCCCCATCTTCTGTGCACATATTTCACAAGTCACTTTAAACTTACGCTCCCCGGTTGGTGACTCGTGTGTGATGGAAAAAGGGTCCTTCCTGTTTCCTCAACGCTTGCCGATGATCTTTGCATATTTAAAAGTAATTCTCCCCTCAATTCTCCAGGGGATGGTGTGGATCGGGCGCCACTGGAGGCCCCACAGAGGACCAGCGTGCGGATCGGACGCAGCCTGCAGCGGCACGGAGCGGCGGAGCAGCGCTGGAGGACACGGACAACATCGCCAGGCCAGGCCGACCCTGCAACCCTGACCCAGTGCCACCACCAGGACAACGGGCCTTTAAGGCCATGATTAGACTCTGTACCTTTAAAAATTTAAACCTTGAAGCCAAGAAGTTGGTGACAATTCCGTGACCCTGTGTTCTGCTTCAGTGAAGTCTATTATTCCAAGACTACAATTGTTGCACTTTTGTATTTATTTATGATTGTTTTTATCTTTCTGTATGATTTTAATGAAGAGAATGCAAAAGAATGAATTTCAATGTTTCTAACACCATGTGTAAATAAAGTACCTTTGCACCATTGATATAAGAAAAGAAAACATATCTCCATCCAGTTCAGAGTCAATTTTGGGAATTCGCTATCAGATCACTTACTGGGGAATGATGGGTAAATGGCCAACATAGAATGTTGGAATGTTAGAAAACTGCTCTTTGTAACTGTGTTTAGCTGGCTGATTTATATTAATAAGCATTGTGTATTGAAAATATAAAATGCTGTATCTACAGTGAATCTTTGAAACTTTTTGGGTTCCCTTAAAGTGTTTTAAACCACGCGCACTATGAAATGCTTTCAATAAACCGACTTGTTCGTTAAATTTACCACTGATCTCGGAGCTGTTTTATTTCATGTTTGTGCTGATCTGTGTAAAGCCAGATACAAGGTGTGCATACAGCACAGAATTCCCTTCTACATTTATAAAATGCTAAAGCAGGCATTTGTTGTACACTGAATAGTGAACAACAAATAACAGAGAGTCTTCCTCAGGCCGACCCTCTGACATTGGCTTGGATGGTCCTGCCACCTCCTGAGGCATTTTCGCCTCGTCTCCAACAGTGGTGTTTTCTCCACTCTCCAATGCATGGATTGCTGCTGCTGGAGTGGCATTGTGCTGTGCAGTACTTGCACCCAGTGCATCTTTCCCATCGTCAGGGAGTGCAGTTGCTTTACCCTTACAGTGGTCATCGGGTCCACAGCTCTGAGGCTCTCCAAACCAAATCATCAGGTACTCCAGCCAAGAGGATAAAATCGTTCCCGCAGTGTAGTGTAACTCAGAAGAGATGGAGCTGTGTCTGAGTGCAGGATCTCCAGCTGTTGCTGCTATTTATTGGTTGGGGAACAATTCCATTGTGGTGAAGTTCTACATGGGCAATGTTCACCGTGGTGAAACCCGCAAAACAAATGCAGTGCAACAAATGCCATCCTTAGTCAATGGTCATAATGAGCAGATGATGCAAAGCAAGAAAGACTGGACTTAAAAGTAAAGAATGGTTTATTGAAGTTATATGGAACATCGCAAAGTGTTTCAAATGAAAACGAAAAAAAAATGAACAGTAAGTTTGAAATAAACACTGAATATTTGGAACTGGTGCCAATTATAAATGTTCTGTTTTTATTTCAAATTTGCAGCAGCTGCAGTTTATGGAAATTAGATCTTGTGAAAGGTTATTGATCTGATACGTTAAACGTCTGCCTCTACACTGGTGCTGCTGGACAGAACAACTCACTTTTCCTCTTATTACACTTGTCACAGTGCACAGCGGGAGCCAGGGCTGCTTCATGGAGTGAAGCATAAACAGAAAATGCTGCAAACATTCAGCAGGTCAGGCAGCACCTGTGGAGAGAGAAGCAAGGGTCAGGGCAAAGACCCTCCAATCTATGTGGAAATGAGACTAAAAGTAGTTTCAAGCCATAGAGAAGATGGGAAGTACTGGATGACACATGGGGAATATCTCTGATCGGGCAAGACCAGTTTCATCAGGTGGAACAGTTGCAGGTGAGATCTGGTCAATGTGTTTAACGTGGCAATTAGGGAGAGAACAACAAAGGAACAAATGCTGTAGATGAGGGCAGTAGGAGGCAGTTGTGTTCGCCAGTAAAAAGGAACATGCCAAAACACAAATAGAGGGCAATGGGACATGCCCAGCAGGTCAGCCTGCCCTCATGGAGGGCGGAAATCTTGGCCAATATTGCAGGTGGATGACTTACAGCAGCAATGGCCAGTTCTGGTGCGGAAGAAGACCATTTCTTCTCAATCATACTTTGGGTGCAATATTTCAATGCTGGCGGCCAAAGTCCTGAGATCAGAGGGGATGGGGAATGAAAATGCTGCCAAGGTAAATAGTGCAACATTAGTAGTGTAATGTCCATAGTTGTTTGGTGCTGAGTCGTGTTGTGTGCAGAGTGGTTCAAGAGCCTGGTGGCTTGTGGGAAGAAGATAATCTTGAAGCTGGAGGTTGACAAGAAATGTATATAACACAGCCGCCACAATCTTTATTGTCTTAGCTCAGCTCAGCTTAGAGATACAGTGTGGAAACAGGCCCATCAGCCCCCCAAGACCACGCCGACCAATGATCACCCCACACACTACCGACAATTTGCCAATGAACCCAGAAACCTTCACGTCATTGGACTGTGGGATGAAGCGGGCCACCCAGACAACATCCAGGTGGTCACAGGGAGAATGTACAAAACACTACACAGACAGCCACTGCTGTCAGCATCGAACCATGGTCCCAGGGGCTGTGAAGCAGCAACTCCACCGCAGAACCACTGCAGTGATTAAAATAAAAACATTTTGGAATGAAAATGAATAAGTTTGTCAGTGTAAGAGTGTAAAGAAAGTGATGGCAGAACACTGAACCCTGAAATGATAACCATTGGAATGTCATAAGAGGAAATGCATGACATGTGGAGTATTTACATCCAGCAACATCTGTGTAGGGACAGACTTTTAACGTATCAGATCAATGCCCTTTCACTAGAAATCAATTGATGAATACTGCAGCTGCTGTAAATCTGAAATAAAAATAGAACACTTGAAATCAGCAGCAGTTCAAAATATTGAACGTTTTCTTTGCATTTTCTAAAACTTTATTTTTGTTTGCTTTTGAAACACTTTGAGATGTTCCATAGAACTTCAGTAAAGCATTCTTTACTTTTGAATTCAGTCTTTATTGTTTTGCATCATCTGCTCATTGTGACCATTACCCATGTGGAACTTCATCACAACGGAATTGTTCCCCAACCAATAAATAGCAGCAACAGCTGAAGATCCAGCAGTCAGACGCAGCTCAATCTCTTCTGAGTTACACTGAACAGTGACAATGATTTTCTCCACTTGGCTGGCGTACCTGATGTTTCGGTTCAGAGACCCTCAGACCCACGGACCAGATGATCGCACTGAGGAGGAAACAACCGCATGCCCTGACGATGGGAAAGTCGTATCGGGTGAAGGTATTGACCAGCACGACACCACTCCAGCAGCAGAAATCCGTGCATTGGAGAGTGGAGATACAACTGCTGCTGGAGACGAGGCCAAAATGCCTGAGGAGGTGGCAGGACCATCCAAGGCAATGGCAGAGGGTCAGCCTGAGAAAGGCTCTCTGTCATTTGGTGCACATTATTCAATCGCCCAACTGCGGGAAAAGAGAGAAGCGGAAGAACGTTCTGCCGAGGCAATGCTGCAGCCCAGGAAGCAACACGACAGCGTGGAGCAACTGGCAGGGACAGAAACTGTCACAGAAGCATCTACAATCGGGGAGAGCAGCATCGAGCGACATCCACTTTCAAGGCCGATAGAAGAAGACATCTCAACGTTGGAGCACCCGAAAAGGAAACCCACCATCTTCCACCGACCCACAACGCAGCAGACATCTGTGCTGAAAGGAACTGTGAAACAAACCATCCGGATGCAATGTATTGGGATCGGATTTAGCACCTGGAGACCTGGCGAGATAACTTCAACACAGAAACGACAGAGAAGCTGGGGAATGGAAAAACTGAGAATACAAAAGTCGTTTAGTATTGCTGCAAATATGTATTAATTTTTAAATTAAGTTATGGAATAGTAATAGTATATTTTACTATAAGTAATAGTAATAGTATATTTTAGTATATAGTAATATTATAGTATATTGTAATAGTTCAGTTTTTAACAGCGCCAGAGACCATGGTTCGATGCTGACTACAGTTGTTGTCTGTCTGGTGTTTAGTACATTGTCCCTGTGACCACCTGGATGTTCTCTGGGTGGTCCGCTTCATCCCACAATCCAATAATAACGGGGGGAAGAGAACGTGGTCAGGGTGGTGTGGGTCTGTGATGATCGTAGTCCTAAAGTATAATTGAATTTTAAAATTGATGACCGTTCCAAAGAACTTTCCAAGCCTCATCCCAACTCCCAGAAGAGAGTGTATAACCCTGAAGGCCCTATTCCTCATGCACGTTCAGCACTTTTAAACATGTTGAGACTTCTCTTCTCCCCCATGTTTTCCAGACTCCACCACTTTCTGGGTCAGTTTGGTTTCCCCATCTTCTGTGCACATATTTCACAAGTCACTTTAAACGTACGCTCCCCGGTTGGTGACTCGTGTCTGATGGAAAAAGGGTCCTTCCTGTTTCCTCAACGCTTGCCGATGATCTTTGCATATTTAAAAGTAATTCTCCCCTCAATTCTCCAGGGGATGATGTGGATCGGGCGCCACTGGAGGCCCCACAGAGGACCAGCGTGCGGATCGGACGCAGCCTGCAGCGGCACGGAGCGGCGGAGCAGCGCTGGAGGACACGGACAACATCGCCAGGCCAGGCCGACCCTGCAACCCTGACCCAGTGCCACCACCAGGACAACGGGCCTTTAAGGCCATGATTAGACTCTGTACCTTTAAAAATTTAAACCTTGAAGCCAAGAAGTTGGTGACAATTCCGTGACCCTGTGTTCTGCTTCAGTGAAGTCTATTATTCCAAGACTACAATTGTTGCACTTTTGTATTTATTTATGATTGTTTTTATCTTTCTGTATGATTTTAATGAAGAGAATGCAAAAGAATGAATTTCAATGTATCTAACACCATGTGTAAATAAAGTACCTTTGCACCATTGATATAAGAAAAGAAAACATATCTCCATCCAGTTCAGAGTCAATTTTGGGAATTCGCTATCAGATCACTTACTGGGGAATGATGGGTAAATGGCCAACATAGAATGTTGGAATGTTAGAAAACTGCTCTTTGTAACTGTGTTTAGCTGGCTGATTGATGTTAATAAGCATTGTGTATTGAAAATATAAAATGCTGTATCTACAGTGAATCTTTGAAACTTTTTGGGTTCCCTTAAAGTGTTTTAAACCACGCGCACTATGAAATGCTTTCAATAAACCGACTTGTTCGTTAAATTTACCACTGATCTCGGAGCTGTTTTATTTCATGTTTGTGCTGATCTGTGTAAAGCCAGATACAAGGTGTGCATACAGCACAGAATTCCCTTCTACATTTATAAAATGCTAAAGCAGGCATTTGTTGTACACTGAATAGTGAACAACAAATAACAGAAAGTCTTCCTCAGGCCGACCCTCTGCCATTGGCTTGGCTGGTCCTGCCACCTCCTGAGGCATTTTCGCCTCGTCTCCAACAGTGGTGTTTTCTCCACTCCAATGCATGGATTGCTGCTGCTGGAGTGGCGTTGTGCTGTGCAGTACTTGCACCCAGTGCATCTTTCCCATCATAAGGGAGTGCAGTTGCTTTACCCTTACAGTGGTCATCGGGTCCACAGCTCTGAGGCTCTCCAAACCAAATCATCAGGTACTCCAGCCAAGAGGATAAAATCGTTCCCGCAGTGTAGTGTAACTCAGAAGAGATGGAGCTGTGTCTGAGTGCAGGATCTCCAGCTGTTGCTGCTATTTATTGGTTGGGGAACAATTCCATTGTGGTGAAGTTCTACATGGGCAATGTTCACCGTGGTGAAACCCGCAAAACAAATGCAGTGCAACAAATGCCATCCTTAGTCAATGGTCATAATGAGCAGATGATGCAAAGCAAGAAAGACTGGACTTAAAAGTAAAGAATGGTTTATTGAAGTTATATGGAACACCTCAAAGTGTTTCAAATGAAAACGGAAAAAAATGAACAGTAAGTTTGAAATAAACACTGAATATTTGGAACTGGTGCCAATTACAAATGTTCTGTTTTTATTTCAAATTTGCAGCAGCTGCAGTTTTTGGAAATTAGATCTTGTGAAAGGTTATTGATCTGATACGTTAAACGTCTTCCTCTACACTGGTGCTGCTGGACAGAACAACTCACTTTTCCTCTTATTACACTTGTCACAGAGCACAGCGGGAGCCAGGGCTGCTTCATGGAGTGAAGCATAAACAGAAAATGTTGCAAACATTCAGCAGGTCAGGCAGCACCTGTGGAGAGAGAAGCAAGGGTCAGGGCAAAGACCCTCCAATCTATGTGGAAAAGAGACTAAAAGTAGTTTCAAGCCATAGAGAAGATGGGAAGTACTGGATGACACATGGGGAATATCTCTGATCGGGCAAGACCAGTTTCATCAGGTGGAACAGTTGCAGGTGAGATCTGGTCAATGCGTTTAACGTGGCGATTAGGGAGAGAACAACAAAGGAACAAATGCTGTAGATGAGGGCAGTAGGAGGCAGTTGTGTTCGCCAGTAAAAAGGAACATGCCAAAACACAAATAGAGGGCAATGGGACATGCACAGCAGGTCAGCCTGCCCTCATGGAGGGCGGAAATCTTGGCCAATATTGCAGGTGGATGACTTACAGCAGTAATGGCCAGTTCTGGTGCGGAAGAAGACCATTTCTTCTCAAACATACTTTGGGTGCAATATTTCAATGCTGGCGGCCAAAGACCTGAGATCAGAGGGGATGGGGAATGAAAATGCTGCCAAGGTAAATAGTGCAACATTAGTAGTGTAATGTCCATAGTTGTTTGGTGCTGAGTCGTGTTGTGTGCAGAGTGGTTCAAGACCCTGGTGGCTTGTGGGAAAAAGATAATCTTGAAGCTGGAGGTCGACAAGAAATGTATATAACACAGCTGCCACAATCTTTATTGTCTTAGCTCAGCTCAGCTTAGAGATACAGTGTGGAAACAGGCCCTTCAGACCCCCAAGACCACGCGTACCAGTGATCACCCCACACACTACCGACAATTTGCCAATGAACCCAGAAACCTTCACGTCATTGGACTGTGGGATGAAGCGGGCCACCCAGACAACATCCAGGTGGTCACAGGGAGAATGTACAAAACACCACACAGACAGCCACTGCTGTCAGCATCGAACCATGGTCCCAGGGGCTGTGAAGCAGCAACTCCACCGCAGAACCACTGCAGTGATTAAAATAAAAACATTTTGGAATGAAAATGAATAAGTTTGTCAGTGCAAGAGTGTAAAGAAAGTGATGGCAGAACACTGAACCCTGAAATGATAACCATTGGAATGTCATAAGAGGAAATGCATGACATGTGGAGTATTTACATCCAGCAACATCTGTGTAGGGACAGACTTTTAACGTATCAGATCAATGCCCTTTCACTAGAAATCAATTGATGAATACTGCAGCTGCTGTAAATCTGAAATAAAAATAGAACACTTGAAATCAGCAGCAGTTCAAAATATTGAACGTTTTCTTTGCATTTTCTAAAACTTTATTTTTGTTTGCTTTTGAAACACTTTGAGATGTTCCATAGAACTTCAGTAAAGCATTCTTTACTTTTGAATTCAGTCTTTATTGTTTTGCATCATCTGCTCATTGTGACCATTACCTATGTGGAACATCATCACAACGGAATTGTTCCCCAACCAATAAATAGCAGCAACAGCTGAAGATCCAGCAGTCAGACGCAGCTCAATCTCTTCTGAGTTACACTGAACAGTGACAATGATTTTCTCCACTTGGCTGGCATACCTGATGTTTCGGTTCAGAGACCCTCAGACCCACGGACCAGATGATCGCACTGAGGAGGAAACAACCGCATGCCCTGACGATGGGAAAGTCGTATCGGGTGAAGTTATTGAACAGCACGACACCACTCCAGCAGCAGAAATCCGTGCATTGGAGAGTGGAGATACAACTGCTGCTGGAGACGAGGCCAAAATGCCTGAGGAGGTGGCAGGACCATCCAAGGCAATGGCAGAGGGTCAGCCTGAGAAAGGCTCTCTGTCATTTGGTGCACATTATTCAATCGCCCAACTGCGGGAAAAGAGAGAAGCGGAAGAACGTTCTGCCGAGGCAATGCTGCAGCCCAGGAAGCAACACGACAGCGTGGAGCAACTGGCAGGGACAGAAACTGTCACAGAAGCATCTACAATCGGGGAGAGCAGCATCGAGCGACATCCACTTTCAAGGCCGATAGAAGAAGACATCTCAACGTTGGAGCACCCGAAAAGGAAACCCACCATCTTCCACCGACCCACAACGCAGCAGACATCTGTGCTGAAAGGAACTGTGAAACAAACCATCCGGATGCAATGTATTGGGATCGGATTTAGCACCTGGAGACCTGGCGAGATAACTTCAACACAGAAACGACAGAGAAGCTGGGGAATGGAAAAACTGAGAATACAAAAGTCGTTTAGTATTGCTGCAAATATGTATTAATTTTTAAATTAAGTTATGGAATAGTAATAGTATATTTTACTATAAGTAATAGTAATAGTATATTTTAGTATATAGTAATATTATAGTATATTGTAATAGTTCAGTTTTTAACAGCGCCAGAGACCATGGTTCGATGCTGACTACAGTTGTTTGTCTGGTGTTTAGTACATTGTCCCTGTGACCACCTGGATGTTCTCTGGGTGGTCCGCTTCATCCCACAATCCAATAATAACGGGGGGAAGAGAACGTGGTCAGGGTGGTGTGGGTCTGTGATGATCGTAGTCCTAAAGTATAATTGAATTTTAAAATTGATGACCGTTCCAAAGAACTTTCCAAGCCTCATCCCAACTCCCAGAAGAGAGTGTATAACCCTGAAGGCCCTATTCCTCATGCACGTTCAGCACTTTTAAACATGTTGAGACTTCTCTTCTCCCCCATGTTTTCCAGACTCCACCACTTTCTGGGTCAGTTTGGTTTCCCCATCTTCTGTGCACATATTTCACAAGTCACTTTAAACTTACGCTCCCCGGTTGGTGACTCGTGTGTGATGGAAAAAGGGTCCTTCCTGTTTCCTCAACGCTTGCCGATGATCTTTGCATATTTAGAAGTAATTCTCCCCTCAATTCTCCAGGGGATGGTGTGGATCGGGCGCCACTGGAGGCCCCACAGAGGACCAGCGTGCGGATCGGACGCAGCCTGCAGCGGCACGGAGCGGCGGAGCAGCGCTGGAGGACACGGACAACATCGCCAGGCCAGGCCGACCCTGCAACCCTGACCCAGTGCCACCACCAGGACAACGGGCCTTTAAGGCCATGATTAGACTCTGTACCTTTAAAAATTTAAACCTTGAAGCCAAGAAGTTGGTGACAATTCCGTGACCCTGTGTTCTGCTTCAGTGAAGTCTATTATTCCAAGACTACAATTGTTGCACTTTTGTATTTATTTATGATTGTTTTTATCTTTCTGTATGATTTTAATGAAGAGAATGCAAAAGAATGAATTTCAATGTTTCTAACACCATGTGTAAATAAAGTACCTTTGCACCATTGATATAAGAAAAGAAAACATATCTCCATCCAGTTCAGAGTCAATTTTGGGAATTCGCTATCAGATCACTTACTGGGGAATGATGGGTAAATGGCCAACATAGAATGTTGGAATGTTAGAAAACTGCTCTTTGTAACTGTGTTTAGCTGGCTGATTTATATTAATAAGCATTGTGTATTGAAAATATAAAATGCTGTATCTACAGTGAATCTTTGAAACTTTTTGGGTTCCCTTAAAGTGTTTTAAACCACACGCACTATGAAATGCTTTCAATAAACCGACTTGTTCGTTAAATTTACCACTGATCTCGGAGCTGTTTTATTTCATGTTTGTGCTGATCTGTGTAAAGCCAGATACAAGGTGTGCATATAGCACAGAATTCCCTTCTACATTTATAAAATGCTAAAGCAGGCATTTGTTGTACACTGAATAGTGAACAACAAATAACAGAGAGTCTTCCTCAGGCCGACCCTCTGACATTGGCTTGGATGGTCCTGCCACCTCCTGAGGCATTTTCGCCTCGTCTCCAACAGTGGTGTTTTCTCCACTCTCCAATGCATGGATTGCTCCTGCTGGAGTGGTGTTGTGCTGTGCAGTACTTGCACCCAGTGCATCTTTCCCATCGTCAGGGAGTGCAGTTGCTTTACCCTTACAGTGGTCATCGGGTCCACAGCTCTGAGGCTCTCCAAACCAAATCATCAGGTACGCCAGACAAGAGGATAAAATCGTTCCCGCAGTGTAGTGTAACTCAGAAGAGATGGAGCTGTGTCTGAGTGCAGGATCTCCAGCTGTTGCTGCTATTTATTGGTTGGGGAACAATTCCATTGTGGTGAAGTTCTACATGGGTAATGTTCACCGTGGTGAAAACCGCAAAACAAACGCAGTGCAACAAATGCCATCCTTAGTCAATGGTCATAATGAGCAGATGATGCAAAGCAAGAAAGACTGGACTTAAAAGTAAAGAATGGTTTATTGAAGTTATATGGAACACCTCAAAGTGTTTCAAATGTAAACGAAAAAAAAATGAACAGTAAGTTTGAAATAAACACTGAATATTTGGAACTGGTGCCAATTACAAATGTTCTGTTTTTATTTCAAATTTGCAGCAGCTGCAGTTTTTGGAAATTAGATCTTGTGAAAGGTTATTGATCTGATACGTTAAACGTCTGCCTCTACACTGGTGCTGCTGGACAGAACAACTCACTTTTCCTCTTATTACACTTGTCACAGTGCACAGCGGGAGCCAGGGCTGCTTCATGGAGTGAAGCATAAACAGAAAATGCTGCAAACATTCAGCAGGTCAGGCAGCACCTGTGGAGAGAGAAGCAAGGGTCAGGGCAAAGACCCTCCAATCTATGTGGAAATGAGACTAAAAGTAGTTTCAAGCCATAGAGAAGATGGGAAGTACTGGATGACACATGGGGAATATCTCTGATCGGGCAAGACCAGTTTCATCAGGTGGAACAGTTGCAGGTGAGATCTGGTCAATGTGTTTAACGTGGCAATTAGGGAGAGAACAACAAAGGAACAAATGCTGTAGATGAGGGCAGTAGGAGGCAGTTGTGTTCGCCAGTAAAAAGGAACATGCCAAAACACAAATAGAGGGCAATGGGACATGCCCAGCAGGTCAGCCTGCCCTCATGGAGGGCGGAAATCTTGGCCAATATTGCAGGTGGATGACTTACAGCAGCAATGGCCAGTTCTGGTGCGGAAGAAGACCATTTCTTCTCAATCATACTTTGGGTGCAATATTTCAATGCTGGCGGCCAAAGCCCTGAGATCAGAGGGGATGGGGAATGAAAATGCTGCCAAGGTAAATAGTGCAACATTAGTAGTGTAATGTCCATAGTTGTTTGGTGCTGAGTCGTGTTGTGTGCAGAGTGGTTCAAGACCCTGGTGGCTTGTGGGAAGAAGATAATCTTGAAGCTGGAGGTCGACAAGAAATGTATATAACATAGCTGCCACAATCTTTCTTGTCTTAGCTCAGCTCAGCTTAGAGATACAGTGTGGAAACAGGCCCTTCAGACCCCCAAGACCACGCGTACCAGTGATCACCCCACACACTACCGACAATTTGCCAATGAACCCAGAAACCTTCACGTCATTGGACTGTGGGATGAAGCGGGCCACCCAGACAACATCCAGGTGGTCACAGGGAGAATGTACAAAACACTACACAGACAGCCACTGCTGTCAGCATCGAACCATGGTCCCAGGGGCTGTGAAGCAGCAACTCCACCGCAGAACCACTGCAGTGATTAAAATAAAAACATTTTGGAATGAAAATGAATAAGTTTGTCAGTGTAAGAGTGTAAAGAAAGTGATGGCAGAACACTGAACCCTGAAATGATAACCATTGGAATGTCATAAGAGGAAATGCATGACATGTGGAGTATTTACATCCAGCAACATCTGTGTAGGGACAGACTTTTAACGTATCAGATCAATGCCCTTTCACTAGAAATCAATTGATGAATACTGCAGCTGCTGTAAATATGAAATAAAAATAGAACACTTGAAATCAGCAGCAGTTCCAAATATTCAACGTTTTCTTTGCATTTTCTAAAACTTTATTTTTGTTTGCTTTTGAAACACTTTGAGATGTTCCATAGAACTTCAGTAAAACATTCTTTACTTTTGAATTCAGTCTTTATTGTTTTGCATCATCTGCTCATTGTGACCATTACCCATGTGGAACTTCATCACAACGGAATTGTTCCCCAACCAATAAATAGCAGCAACAGCTGAAGATCCAGCAGTCAGACGCAGCTCAATCTCTTCTGAGTTACACTGAACAGTGACAATGATTTTCTCCACTTGGCTGGCGTACCTGATGTTTCGGTTCAGGGACCCTCAGACCCACGGACCAGATGATCGCACTGAGGAGGAAACAACCGCATGCCCTGACGATGGGAAAGTCGTATCGGGTGAAGGTATTGAACAGCACGACACCACTCCAGCAGCAGAAATCCGTGCATTGGAGAGTGGAGATACAACTGCTGCTGGAGACGAGGCCAAAATGCCTGAGGAGGTGGCAGGACCATCCAAGGCAATGGCAGAGGGTCAGCCTGAGAAAGGCTCTCTGTCATTTGGTGCACATTATTCAATCGCCCAACTGCGGGAAAAGAGAGAAGCGGAAGAACGTTCTGCCGAGGCAATGCTGCAGCCCAGGAAGCAGCACGACAGCGTGGAGCAACTGGCAGGGACAGAAACTGTCACAGAAGCATCTACAATCGGGGAGAGCAGCATCGAGCGACATCCACTTTCAAGGCCGATAGAAGAAGACATCTCAACGTTGGAGCACCCGAAAAGGAAACCCACCATCTTCCACCGACCCACAACGCAGCAGACATCTGTGCTGAAAGGAACTGTGAAACAAACCATCCGGATGCAATGTATTGGGATCGGATTTAGCACCTGGAGACCTGGCGAGATAACTTCAACACAGAAACGACAGAGAAGCTGGGGAATGGAAAAACTGAGAATACAAAAGTCGTTTAGTATTGCTGCAAATATGTATTAATTTTTAAATTAAGTTATGGAATAGTAATAGTATATTTTACTATAAGTAATAGTAATAGTATATTTTAGTATATAGTAATATTATAGTATATTGTAATAGTTCAGTTTTTAACAGCGCCAGAGACCATGGTTCGATGCTGACTACAGTTGTTGTCTGTCTGGTGTTTAGTACATTGTCCCTGTGACCACCTGGATGTTCTCTGGGTGGTCCGCTTCATCCCACAATCCAATAATAACGGGGGGAAGAGAACGTGGTCAGGGTGGTGTGGGTCTGTGATGATCGTAGTCCTAAAGTATAATTGAATTTTAAAATTGATGACCGTTCCAAAGAACTTTCCAAGCCTCATCCCAACTCCCAGAAGAGAGTGTATAACCCTGAAGGCCCTATTCCTCATGCACGTTCAGCACTTTTAAACATGTTGAGACTTCTCTTCTCCCCCATGTTTTCCAGACTCCACCACTTTCTGGGTCAGTTTGGTTTCCCCATCTTCTGTGCACATATTTCACAAGTCACTTTAAACTTACGCTCCCCGGTTGGTGACTCGTGTGTGATGGAAAAAGGGTCCTTCCTGTTTCCTCAACGCTTGCCGATGATCTTTGCATATTTAAAAGTAATTCTCCCCTCAATTCTCCAGGGGATGATGTGGATCGGGCGCCACTGGAGGCCCCACAGAGGACCAGCGTGCGGATCGGACGCAGCCTGCAGCGGCACGGAGCGGCGGAGCAGCGCTGGAGGACACGGACAACATCGCCAGGCCAGGCCGACCCTGCAACCCTGACCCAGTGCCACCACCAGGACAACGGGCCTTTAAGGCCATGATTAGACTCTGTACCTTTAAAAATTTAAACCTTGAAGCCAAGAAGTTGGTGACAATTCCGTGACCCTGTGTTCTGCTTCAGTGAAGTCTATTATTCCAAGACTACAATTGTTGCACTTTTGTATTTATTTATGATTGTTTTTATCTTTCTGTATGATTTTAATGAAGAGAATGCAAAAGAATGAATTTCAATGTTTCTAACACCATGTGTAAATAAAGTACCTTTGCACCATTGATATAAGAAAAGAAAACATATCTCCATCCAGTTCAGAGTCAATTTTGGGAATTCGCTATCAGATCACTTACTGGGGAATGATGGGTAAATGGCCAACATAGAATGTTGGAATGTTAGAAAACTGCTCTTTGTAACTGTGTTTAGCTGGCTGATTGATGTTAATAAGCATTGTGTATTGAAAATATAAAATGCTGTATCTACAGTGAATCTTTGAAACTTTTTGGGTTCCCTCAGTGTTTTAAATCACGCGCACTATGAAATGCTTTCAATAAACCGACTTGTTCGTTAAATTTACCATTGATCTCGGAGCTGTTTTATTTCATGTTTGTGCTGATCTGTGTAAAGCCAGATACAAGGTGTGCATACAGCACAGAATTCCCTTCTACATTTATAAAATGCTAAAGCAGGCATTTGTTGTACACTGAATAGTGAACAACAAATAACAGAAAGTCTTCCTCAGGCCGACCCTCTGCCATTGGCTTGGATGGTCCTGCCACCTCCTGAGGCATTTTCGCCTCGTCTCCAACAGTGGTGTTTTCTCCACTCTCCAATGCATGGATTGCTGCTGCTGGAGTGGCGTTGTGCTGTGCAGTACTTGCACCCAGTGCATCTTTCCCATCGTCAGGGAGTGCAGTTGCTTTACCCTTACAGTGGTCATCGGGTCCACAGCTCTGAGGCTCTCCAAACCAAATCATCAGGTACTCCAGCCAAGAGGATAAAATCATTCCCGCAGTGTAGTGTAACTCAGAAGAGATGGAGCTGTGTCTGAGTGCAGGATCTCCAGCTGTTGCTGCTATTTATTGGTTGGGGAACAATTCCATTGTGGTGAAGTTCTACATGGGCAATGTTCACCGTGGTGAAACCCGCAAAACAAATGCAGTGCAACAAATGCCATCCTTAGTCAATGGTCATAATGAGCAGATGATGCAAAGCAAGAAAGACTGGACTTAAAAGTAAAGAATGGTTTATTGAAGTTATATGGAACACCTCAAAGTGTTTCAAATGAAAACAAAAAAAAAATGAACAGTAAGTTTGAAATAAACACTGAATATTTGGAACTGGTGCCAATTATAAATGTTCTGTTTTTATTTCAAATTTGCAGCAGCTGCAGTTTTTGGAAATTAGATCTTGTGAAAGGTTATTGATCTGATACGTTAAACGTCTGCCTCTACACTGGTGCTGCTGGACAGAACAACTCACTTTTCCTCTTATTACACTTGTCACAGTGCACAGCGGGAGCCAGGGCTGCTTCATGGAGTGAAGCATAAACAGAAAATGCTGCAAACATTCAGCAGGTCAGGCAGCACCTGTGGAGAGAGAAGCAAGGGTCAGGGCAAAGACCCTCCAATCTATGTGGAAATGAGACTAAAAGTAGTTTCAAGCCATAGAGAAGATGGGAAGTACTGGATGACACATGGGGAATATCTCTGATCGGGCAAGACCAGTTTCATCAGGTGGAACAGTTGCAGGTGAGATCTGGTCAATGTGTTTAACGTGGCAATTAGGGAGAGAACAACAAAGGAACAAATGCTGTAGATGAGGGCAGTAGGAGGCAGTTGTGTTCGCCAGTAAAAAGGAACATGCCAAAACACAAATAGAGGGCAATGGGACATGCCCAGCAGGTCAGCCTGCCCTCATGGAGGGCGGAAATCTTGGCCAATATTGCAGGTGGATGACTTACAGCAGCAATGGCCAGTTCTGGTGCGGAAGAAGACCATTTCTTCTCAATCATACTTTGGGTGCAATATTTCAATGCTGGCGGCCAAAGCCCTGAGATCAGAGGGGATGGGGAATGAAAATGCTGCCAAGGTAAATAGTGCAACATTAGTAGTGTAATGTCCATAGTTGTTTGGTGCTGAGTCGTGTTGTGTGCAGAGTGGTTCAAGAGCCTGGTGGCTTGTGGGAAGAAGATAATCTTGAAGCTGGAGGTCGACAAGAAATGTATATAACACAGCTGCCACAATCTTTATTGTCTTAGCTCAGCTCAGCTTAGAGATACAGTGTGGAAACAGGCCCATCAGCCCCCCAAGACCACACGGACCAGTGATCACCCCACACACTACCGACAATTTGCCAATGAACCCAGAAACCTTCACGTCATTGGACTGTGGGATGAAGCGGGCCACCCAGACAACATCCAGGTGGTCACAGGGAGAATGTACAAAACACCACACAGACAGCCACTGCTGTCAGCATCGAACCATGGTCCCAGGGGCTGTGAAGCAGCAACTCCACCGCAGAACCACTGCAGTGATTAAAATAAAAACATTTTGGAATGAAAATGAATAAGTTTGTCAGTGCAAGAGTGTAAAGAAAGTGATGGCAGAACACTGAACCCTGAAATGATAACCATTGGAATGTCATAAGAGGAAATGCATGACATGTGGAGTATTTACATCCAGCAACATCTGTGTAGGGACAGACTTTGAACGTATCAGATCAATGCCCTTTCACTAGAAATCAATTGATGAGAACTGCAGCTGCTGTAAATCTGAAATAAAAATATTGAACGTTTTCTTTGCATTTTCTAAAACTTTATTTTTGTTTGCTTTTGAAACACTTTGAGATGTTCCATAGAACTTCAGTAAAGCATTCTTTACTTTTGAATTCAGTCTTTATTGTTTTGCATCATCTGCTCATTGTGACCATTACCCATGTGGAACTTCATCACAACGGAATTGTTCCCCAACCAATAAATAGCAGCAACAGCTGAAGATCCAGCAGTCAGACGCAGCTCAATCTCTTCTGCGTTACACTGAACAGTGACAATGATTTTCTCCACTTGGCTGGCGTACCTGATGTTTCGGTTCAGGGACCCTCAGACCCACGGACCAGATGATCGCACTGAGGAGGAAACAACCGCATACCCTGACGATGGGAAAGTCGTATCGGGTGAAGGTATTGAACAGCACGACACCACTCCAGCAGCAGAAATCCGTGCATTGGAGAGTGGAGATACAACTGCTGCTGGAGACGAGGCCAAAATGCCTGAGGAGGTGGCAGGACCATCCAAGGCAATGGCAGAGGGTCAGCCTGAGAAAGGCTCTCTGTCATTTGGTGCACATTACACAATCGCCCAACTGCGGGAAAAGAGAGAAGCGGAAGAACGTTCTGCCGAGGCAATGCTGCAGCCCAGGAAGCAGCACGACAGCGTGGAGCAACTGGCAGGGACAGAAACTGTCACAGAAGCATCTACAATCGGGGAGAGCAGCATCGAGCTACCTCCACTTTCAAGGCCGATAGAAGAAAACATCTCAACGTTGGAGCACCCGAAAAGGAAACCCACCATCTTCCACCGACCCACAACGCAGCAGACATCTGTGCTGAAAGGAACTGTGAAACAAAGCATCCGGATGCAATGCATTGGGATCGGATTTAGCACCTGGAGACCTGGCGAGATAACTTCAACACAGAAACGACAGAGAAGCTGGGGAATGGAAAAACGGAGAATACAAAAGTCCTTTAGTATTGCTGCAAATATGTATTAATTTTAAAATTAAGTTATGGAATAGTAATAGTATATTTTACTATAAGTAATAGTAATAGTATATTTTAGTATATAGTAATATTATAGTATATTGTAATAGTTCAGTTTTTAACAGCGCCAGAGACCATGGTTCGATGCTGACTACAGTTGCTGTCTGTCTGGTGTTTAGTACATTGTCCCTGTGACCACCTGGATGTTCTCTGGGTGGTCCGCTTCATCCCACAATCCAATAATAACGGGGGGAAGAGAACCTGGTCAGGGTGGTGTGGGTCTGTGATGATCGTAGTCCTAAAGTATAATTGAATTTTAAAATTGATGACCGTTCCAAAGAACTTTCCAAGCCTCATCTCAACTCCCAGAAGAGAGTGTATAACCCTGAAGGCCCTATTCCTCATGCACGTTCAGCACTTTTAAACATGTTGAGACTTCTCTTCTCCCCCATGTTTTCCAGACTCCACCACTTTCTGGGTCAGTTTGGTTTCCCCATCTTCTGTGCACATATTTCACAAGTCACTTTAAACTTACGCTCCCCGGTTGGTGACTCGTGTGTGATGGAAAAAGGGTCCTTCCTGTTTCCTCAACGCTTGCCGATGATCTTTGCATATTTAAAAGTAATTCTCCCCTCAATTCTCCAGGGGATGGTGTGGATCGGGCGCCACTGGAGGCCCCACAGAGGACCAGCGTGCGGATCGGACGCAGCCTGCAGCGGCACGGAGCGGCGGAGCAGCGCTGGAGGACACGGACAACATCGCCAGGCCAGGCCGACCCTGCAACCCTGACCCAGTGCCACCACCAGGACAACGGGCCTTTAAGGCCATGATTAGACTCTGTACCTTTAAAAATTTAAACCTTGAAGCCAAGAAGTTGGTGACAATTCCGTGACCCTGTGTTCTGCTTCAGTGAAGTCTATTATTCCAAGACTACAATTGTTGCACTTTTGTATTTATTTATGATTGTTTTTATCTTTCTGTATGATTTTAATGAAGAGAATGCAAAAGAATGAATTTCAATGTTTCTAACACCATGTGTAAATAAAGTACCTTTGCACCATTGATATAAGAAAAGAAAACATATCTCCATCCAGTTCAGAGTCAATTTTGGGAATTCGCTATCAGATCACTTACTGGGGAATGATGGGTAAATGGCCAACATAGAATGTTGGAATGTTAGAAAACTGCTCTTTGTAACTGTGTTTAGCTGGCTGATTTATATTAATAAGCATTGTGTATTGAAAATATAAAATGCTGTATCTACAGTGAATCTTTGAAACTTTTTGGGTTCCCTTAAAGTGTTTTAAACCACGCGCACTATGAAATGCTTTCAATAAACCGACTTGTTCGTTAAATTTACCACTGATCTCGGAGCTGTTTTATTTCATGTTTGTGCTGATCTGTGTAAAGCCAGATACAAGGTGTGCATATAGCACAGAATTCCCTTCTACATTTATAAAATGCTAAAGCAGGCATTTGTTGTACACTGAATAGTGAACAACAAATAACAGAGAGTCTTCCTCAGGCCGACCCTCTGCCATTGGCTTGGATGGTCCTGCCACCTCCTGAGGCATTTTCGCCTCGTCTCCAACAGTGGTGTTTTCTCCACTCTCCAATGCATGGATTGCTCCTGCTGGAGTGGTGTTGTGCTGTGCAGTACTTGCACCCAGTGCATCTTTCCCATCGTCAGGGAGTGCAGTTGCTTTACCCTTACAGTGGTCATCGGGTCCACAGCTCTGAGGCTCTCCAAACCAAATCATCAGGTACGCCAGACAAGAGGATAAAATCGTTCCCGCAGTGTAGTGTAACTCAGAAGAGATGGAGCTGTGTCTGAGTGCAGGATCTCCAGCTGTTGCTGCTATTTATTGGTTGGGGAACAATTCCATTGTGGTGAAGTTCTACATGGGCAATGTTCACCGTGGTGAAACCCGCAAAACAAATGCAGTGCAACAAATGCCATCCTTAGTCAATGGTCATAATGAGCAGATGATGCAAAGCAAGAAAGACTGGACTTAAAAGTAAAGAATGGTTTATTGAAGTTATATGGAACACCTCAAAGTGTTTCAAATGAAAACGGAAAAAAATGAACAGTAAGTTTGAAATAAACACTGAATATTTGGAACTGGTGCCAATTATAAATGTTCTGTTTTTATTTCAAATTTGCAGCAGCTGCAGTTTTTGGAAATTAGATCTTGTGAAAGGTTATTGATCTGATACGTTAAACGTCTGCCTCTACACTGGTGCTGCTGGACAGAACAACTCACTTTTCCTCTTATTACACTTGTCACAGAGCACAGCGGGAGCCAGGGCTGCTTCATGGAGTGAAGCATAAATAGAAAATGTTGCAAACATTCAGCAGGTCAGGCAGCACCTGTGGAGAGAGAAGCAAGGGTCAGGGCAAAGACCCTCCAATCTATGTGGAAAAGAGACTAAAAGTAGTTTCAAGCCATAGAGAAGATGGGAAGTACTGGATGACACATGGGGAATATCTCTGATCGGGCAAGACCAGTTTCATCAGGTGGAACAGTTGCAGGTGAGATCTGGTCAATGTGTTTAACGTGGCAATTAGGGAGAGAACAACAAAGGAACAAATGCTGTAGATGAGGGCAGTAGGAGGCAGTTGTGTTCGCCAGTAAAAAAGGAACATGCCAAAACACAAATAGAGGGCAATGGGACATGCACAGCAGGTCAGCCTGCCCTCATGGAGGGCGGAAATCTTGGCCAATATTGCAGGTGGATGACTTACAGCAGGAATGGCCAGTTCTGGTGCGGAAGAAGACCATTTCTTCTCAAACATACTTTGGGTGCAATATTTCAATGCTGGCGGCCAAAGCCCTGAGATCAGAGGGGATGGGGAATGAAAATGCTGCCAAGGTAAATAGTGCAACATTAGTAGTGTAATGTCCATAGTTGTTTGGTGCTGAGTCGTGTTGTGTGCAGAGTGGTTCAAGAGCCTGGTGGCTTGTGGGAAGAAGATAATCTTGAAGCTGGAGGTTGACAAGAAATGTATATAACACAGCTGCCACAATCTTTATTGTCTTAGCTCAGCTCAGCTTAGAGATACAGTGTGGAAACAGGCCCTTCAGACCCCCAAGACCATGCGTACCAGTGATCACCACACACACACTACCGACAATTTGCCAATGAACCCAGAAACCTTCACGTCATTGGACTGTGGGATGAAGCGGGCCACCCAGACAACATCCAGGTGGTCACAGGGAGAATGTACAAAACAATACACAGACAGCCACTGCTGTCAGCATCGAACCATGGTCCCAGGGGCTGTGAAGCAGCAACTCCACCGCAGAACCACTGCAGTGATTAAAATAAAAACATTTTGGAATGAAAATGAATAAGTTTGTCAGTGTAAGAGTGTAAAGAAAGTGATGGCAGAACACTGAACCCTGAAATGATAACCATTGGAATGTCATAAGAGGAAATGCATGACATGTGGAGTATTTACATCCAGCAACATCTGTGTAGGGACAGACTTTTAACGTATCAGATCAATGCCCTTTCACTAGAAATCAATTGATGAATACTGCAGCTGCTGTAAATCTGAAATAAAAATAGAACACTTGAAATCAGCAGCAGTTCAAAATATTGAACGTTTTCTTTGCATTTTCTAAAACTTTATTTTTGTTTGCTTTTGAAACACTTTGAGATGTTCCATAGAACTTCAGTAAAACATTCTTTACTTTTGAATTCAGTCTTTATTGTTTTGCATCATCTGCTCATTGTGACCATTACCCATGTGGAACTTCATCACAACGGAATTGTTCCCCAACCAATAAATAGCAGCAACAGCTGAAGATCCAGCAGTCAGACGCAGCTCAATCTCTTCTGAGTTACACTGAACAGTGACAATGATTTTCTCCACTTGGCTGGCGTACCTGATGTTTCGGTTCAGGGACCCTCAGACCCACGGACCAGATGATCGCACTGAGGAGGAAACAACCGCATGCCCTGACGATGGGAAAGTCGTATCGGGTGAAGGTATTGAACAGCACGACGCCACTCCAGCAGCAGAAATCCGTGCATTGGAGAGTGGAGATACAACTGCTGCTGGAGACGAGGCCAAAATGCCTGAGGAGGTGGCATGACCATCCAAGGCAATGGCAGAGGGTCAGCCTGAGAAAGGCTCTCTGCAATTTGGTGCACATTATTCAATCGCCCAACTGCGGGAAAAGAGAGAAGCGGAAGAACGTTCTGCCGAGGCAATGCTGCAGCCCAGGAAGCAGCACGACAGCGTGGAGCAACTGGCAGGGACAGAAACTGTCACAGAAGCATCTACAATCGGGGAGAGCAGCATCGAGCGACATCCACTTTCAAGGCCGATAGAAGAAGACATCTCAACGTTGGAGCACCCGAAAAGGAAACCCACCATCTTCCACCGACCCACAACGCAGCAGACATCTGTGCTGAAAGGAACTGTGAAACAAACCATCCGGATGCAATGTATTGGGATCGGATTTAGCACCTGGAGACCTGGCGAGATAACTTCAACACAGAAACGACAGAGAAGCTGGGGAATGGAAAAACTGAGAATACAAAAGTCGTTTAGTATTGCTGCAAATATGTATTAATTTTTAAATTAAGTTATGGAATAGTAATAGTATATTTTACTATAAGTAATAGTAATAGTATATTTTAGTATATAGTAATATTATAGTATATTGTAATAGTTCAGTTTTTAACAGCGCCAGAGACCATGGTTCGATGCTGACTACAGTTGTTGTCTGTCTGGTGTTTAGTACATTGTCCCTGTGACCACCTGGATGTTCTCTGGGTGGTCCGCTTCATCCCACAATCCAATAATAACGGGGGGAAGAGAACGTGGTCAGGGTGGTGTGGGTCTGTGATGATCGTAGTCCTAAAGTATAATTGAATTTTAAAATTGATGACCGTTCCAAAGAACTTTCCAAGCCTCATCCCAACTCCCAGAAGAGAGTGTATAACCCTGAAGGCCCTATTCCTCATGCACGTTCAGCACTTTTAAACATGTTGAGACTTCTCTTCTCCCCCATGTTTTCCAGACTCCACCACTTTCTGGGTCAGTTTGGTTTCCCCATCTTCTGTGCACATATTTCACAAGTCACTTTAAACTTACGCTCCCCGGTTGGTGACTCGTGTGTGATGGAAAAAGGGTCCTTCCTGTTTCCTCAACGCTTGCCGATGATCTTTGCATATTTAAAAGTAATTCTCCCCTCAATTCTCCAGGGGATGATGTGGATCGGGCGCCACTGGAGGCCCCACAGAGGACCAGCGTGCGGATCGGACGCAGCCTGCAGCGGCACGGAGCGGCGGAGCAGCGCTGGAGGACACGGACAACATCGCCAGGCCAGGCCGACCCTGCAACCCTGACCCAGTGCCACCACCAGGACAACGGGCCTTTAAGGCCATGATTAGACTCTGTACCTTTAAAAATTTAAACCTTGAAGCCAAGAAGTTGGTGACAATTCCGTGACCCTGTGTTCTGCTTCAGTGAAGTCTATTATTCCAAGACTACAATTGTTGCATTTTTGTATTTATTTATGATTGTTTTTATCTTTCTGTATGATTTTAATGAAGAGAATGCAAAAGAATGAATTTCAATGTTTCTAACACCATGTGTAAATAAAGTACCTTTGCACCATTGATATAAGAAAAGAAAACATATCTCCATCCAGTTCAGAGTCAATTTTGGGAATTCGCTATCAGATCACTTACTGGGGAATGATGGGTAAATGGCCAACATAGAATGTTGGAATGTTAGAAAACTGCTCTTTGTAACTGTGTTCAGCTGGCTGATTGATGTGATCTGTGTAAAGCCAGATACAAGGTGGGCATACAGCACAGAATTCCCTTCTACATTTATAAAATGCTAAAGCAGGCATTTGTTGTACACTGAATAGTGAACAACAAATAACAGAAAGTCTTCCTCAGGCCGACCCTCTGCCATTGGCTTGGATGGTCCTGCCACCTCCTGAGGCATTTTCGCCTCGTCTCCAACAGTGGTGTTTTCTCCACTCTCCAATGCATGGATTGCTGCTGCTGGAGTGGCATTGTGCTGTGCAGTACTTGCACCCAGTGCATCTTTCCCATCGTCAGGGAGTGCAGTTGCTTTACCCTTACAGTGGTCATCGGGTCCACAGCTCTGAGGCTCTCCAAACCAAATCATCAGGTACTCCAGCCAAGAGGATAAAATCGTTCCCGCAGTGTAGTGTAACTCAGAAGAGATGGAGCTGTGTCTGAGTGCAGGATCTCCAGCTGTTGCTGCTATTTATTGGTTGGGGAACAATTCCATTGTGGTGAAGTTCTACATGGGCAATGTTCACCGTGGTGAAACCCGCAAAACAAATGCAGTGCAACAAATGCCATCCTTAGTCAATGGTCATAATGAGCAGATGATGCAAAGCAAGAAAGACTGGACTTAAAAGTAAAGAATGGTTTATTGAAGTTATATGGAACATCGCAAAGTGTTTCAAATGAAAACGAAAAAAAAATGAACAGTAAGTTTGAAATAAACACTGAATATTTGGAACTGGTGCCAATTACAAATGTTCTGTTTTTATTTCAAATTTGCAGCAGCTGCAGTTTATGGAAATTAGATCTTGTGAAAGGTTATTGATCTGATACGTTAAACGTCTGCCTCTACACTGGTGCTGCTGGACAGAACAACTCACTTTTCCTCTTATTACACTTGTCACAGTGCACAGCGGGAGCCAGGGCTGCTTCATGGAGTGAAGCATAAACAGAAAATGCTGCAAACATTCAGCAGGTCAGGCAGCACCTGTGGAGAGAGAAGCAAGGGTCAGGGCAAAGACCCTCCAATCTATGTGGAAATGAGACTAAAAGTAGTTTCAAGCCATAGAGAAGATGGGAAGTACTGGATGACACATGGGGAATATCTCTGATCGGGCAAGACCAGTTTCATCAGGTGGAACAGTTGCAGGTGAGATCTGGTCAATGTGTTTAACGTGGCAATTAGGGAGAGAACAACAAAGGAACAAATGCTGTAGATGAGGGCAGTAGGAGGCAGTTGTGTTCGCCAGTAAAAAGGAACATGCCAAAACACAAATAGAGGGCAATGGGACATGCCCAGCAGGTCAGCCTGCCCTCATGGAGGGCGGAAATCTTGGCCAATATTGCAGGTGGATGACTTACAGCAGCAATGGCCAGTTCTGGTGCGGAAGAAGACCATTTCTTCTCAATCATACTTTGGGTGCAATATTTCAATGCTGGCGGCCAAAGTCCTGAGATCAGAGGGGATGGGGAATGAAAATGCTGCCAAGGTAAATAGTGCAACATTAGTAGTGTAATGTCCATAGTTGTTTGGTGCTGAGTCGTGTTGTGTGCAGAGTGGTTCAAGAGCCTGGTGGCTTGTGGGAAGAAGATAATCTTGAAGCTGGAGGTCGACAAGAAATGTATATAACACAGCTGCCACAATCTTTATTGTCTTAGCTCAGCTCAGCTTAGAGATAATAATAATAATAATAATATATTTATTTTATATAGCGCCTTAACACATGCACAAAGCGCTTTACAAATACAATTAACATAGAAACAAACAGACAAACAGACAAACTATCCTGACCGAAAAGCGGCGAATAATCAATGCCAGCGTCCTCTCACGTCAGGGTCCGGCAGTAGACATTAAAGAACACAAGACACACAGATACAATTTTTTACACAAAACAGCCATCACAGTGATTGCTCTAGGCATACCCTCACTGTGATGGAAGGCAAAGTCTTATCTCCTCCTCGTTCTTCTCCCGTGGCGCCACGAGGCGATCGAGGCTCCCAACCCCTTGAAGCCCCCACCGGGCGATGGAAAGTCCCAGGGCCGAGCCGAGCCGAGCAGGCCGATGAAAGTCCTGAGCCCCCACCGGGCGATGGAAAATGCCGCGGCCGAGCCACGCAGGGCGATGAGAGTCCTGAGCCCCCACCGGGCGATGCAAAGTGCTGCGGCCGGGCCACGCAGGGCGATGAAGGGCCTGCGGGCGGGTTGATCGTGCCTCGTGCTTCGGGGCGGTCGAAGCTGCTACGGCTGGAGCTCCCAAAAGCCGGTCGCCAGCCAGGGACCTGCGAACTCCCGATGTTGCGGTCTGCAGGGCCCACGGCCGAAACCTCCGAGATGGTAAGTCCAGGCCCTGCGACCGGAGTCTTCGAGGTCGATCCCAGCTGGAGGCCGCCGACTCCACGTTGTTAGGCCGTTGCGCGAACGGAGATACGACACGGTAAAAGTCGCATACAGATACAGTGTGGAAACAGGCTCTTCAGCTCCCCAAGACCACACGGACCAGTGATCACCCCACACACTACCGACAATTTGCCAATGAACCCAGAAACCTTCACGTCATTGGACTGTGGGATGAAGCGGGCCACCCAGACAACATCCAGGTGGTCACAGGGAGAATGTACAAAACACTACACAGACAGCCACTGCTGTCAGCATCGAACCATGGTCCCAGGGGCTGTGAAGCAGCAACTCCACCGCAGAACCACTGCAGTGATTAAAATAAAAACATTTTGGAATGAAAATGAATAAGTTTGTCAGTGCAAGAGTGTAAAGAAAGTGATGGCAGAACACTGAACCCTGAAATGATAACCATTGGAATGTCATAAGAGGAAATGCATGACATGTGGAGTATTTACATCCAGCAACATCTGTGTAGGGACAGACTTTGAACGTATCAGATCAATGCCCTTTCACTAGAAATCAATTGATGAATACTGCAGCTGCTGTAAATCTGAAATAAAAATAGAACACTTGAAATCAGCAGCAGTTCAAAATATTGAACGTTTTCTTTGCATTTTCTAAAACTTTATTTTTGTTTGCTTTTGAAACACTTTGAGATGTTCCATAGAACTTCAGTAAAGCATTCTTTACTTTTGAATTCAGTCTTTATTGTTTTGCATCATCTGCTCATTGTGACCATTACCCATGTGGAACATCATCACAACGGAATTGTTCCCCAACCAATAAATAGCAGCAACAGCTGAAGATCCAGCAGTCAGACGCAGCTCAATCTCTTCTGAGTTACACTGAACAGTGACAATGATTTTCTCCACTTGGCTGGCATACCTGATGTTTCGGTTCAGAGACCCTCAGACCCACGGACCAGATGATCGCACTGAGGAGGAAACAACCGCATGCCCTGACGATGGGAAAGTCGTATCGGGTGAAGGTATTGAACAGCACGACACCACTCCACCAGCAGAAATCCGTGCATTGGAGAGTGGAGATACAACTGCTGCTGGAGACGAGGCCAAAATGCCTGAGGAGGTGGCAGGACCATCCAAGGCAATGGCAGAGGGTCAGCCTGAGAAAGGCTCTCTGTCATTTGGTGCACATTATTCAATCGCCCAACTGCGGGAAAAGAGAGAAGCGGAAGAACGTTCTGCCGAGGCAATGCTGCAGCCCAGGAAGCAACACGACAGCGTGGAGCAACTGGCAGGGACAGAAACTGTCACAGAAGCATCTACAATCGGGGAGAGCAGCATCGAGCGACATCCACTTTCAAGGCCGATAGAAGAAGACATCTCAACGTTGGAGCACCCGAAAAGGAAACCCACCATCTTCCACCGACCCACAACGCAGCAGACATCTGTGCTGAAAGGAACTGTGAAACAAACCATCCGGATGCAATGTATTGGGATCGGATTTAGCACCTGGAGACCTGGCGAGATAACTTCAACACAGAAACGACAGAGAAGCTGGGGAATGGAAAAACTGAGAATACAAAAGTCGTTTAGTATTGCTGCAAATATGTATTAATTTTTAAATTAAGTTATGGAATAGTAATAGTATATTTTACTATAAGTAATAGTAATAGTATATTTTAGTATATAGTAATATTATAGTATATTGTAATAGTTCAGTTTTTAACAGCGCCAGAGACCATGGTTCGATGCTGACTACAGTTGTTGTCTGTCTGGTGTTTAGTACATTGTCCCTGTGACCACCTGGATGTTCTCTGGGTGGTCCGCTTCATCCCACAATCCAATAATAACGGGGGGAAGAGAACGTGGTCAGGGTGGTGTGGGTCTGTGATGATCGTAGTCATAAAGTATAATTGAATTTTAAAATTGATGACCGTTCCAAAGAACTTTCCAAGCCTCATCCCAACTCCCAGAAGAGAGTGTATAACCCTGAAGGCCCTATTCCTCATGCACGTTCAGCACTTTTAAACATGTTGAGACTTCTCTTCTCCCCCATGTTTTCCAGACTCCACCACTTTCTGGGTCAGTTTGGTTTCCCCATCTTCTGTGCACATATTTCACAAGTCACTTTAAACTTACGCTCCCCGGTTGGTGACTCGTGTGTGATGGAAAAAGGGTCCTTCCTGTTTCCTCAACGCTTGCCGATGATCTTTGCATATTTAAAAGTAATTCTCCCCTCAATTCTCCAGGGGATGGTGTGGATCGGGCGCCACTGGAGGCCCCACAGAGGACCAGCGTGCGGATCGGACGCAGCCTGCAGCGGCACGGAGCGGCGGAGCAGCGCTGGAGGACACGGACAACATCGCCAGGCCAGGCCGACCCTGCAACCCTGACCCAGTGCCACCACCAGGACAACGGGCCTTTAAGGCCATGATTAGACTCTGTACCTTTAAAAATTTAAACCTTGAAGCCAAGAAGTTGGTGACAATTCCGTGACCCTGTGTTCTGCTTCAGTGAAGTCTATTATTCCAAGACTACAATTGTTGCACTTTTGTATTTATTTATGATTGTTTTTATCTTTCTGTATGATTTTAATGAAGAGAATGCAAAAGAATGAATTTCAATGTTTCTAACACCATGTGTAAATAAAGTACCTTTGCACCATTGATATAAGAAAAGAAAACATATCTCCATCCAGTTCAGAGTCAATTTTGGGAATTCGCTATCAGATCACTTACTGGGGAATGATGGGTAAATGGCCAACATAGAATGTTGGAATGTTAGAAAACTGCTCTTTGTAACTGTGTTTAGCTGGCTGATTTATATTAATAAGCATTGTGTATTGAAAATATAAAATGCTGTATCTACAGTGAATCTTTGAAACTTTTTGGGTTCCCTTAAAGTGTTTTAAACCACGCGCACTATGAAATGCTTTCAATAAACCGACTTGTTCGTTAAATTTACCACTGATCTCGGAGCTGTTTTATTTCATGTTTGTGCTGATCTGTGTAAAGCCAGATACAAGGTGTGCATATAGCACAGAATTCCCTTCTACATTTATAAAATGCTAAAGCAGGCATTTGTTGTACACTGAATAGTGAACAACAAATAACAGAGAGTCTTCCTCAGGCCGACCCTCTGCCATTGGCTTGGATGGTCCTGCCACCTCCTGAGGCATTTTCGCCTCGTCTCCAACAGTGGTGTTTTCTCCACTCTCCAATGCATGGATTGCTCCTGCTGGAGTGGTGTTGTGCTGTGCAGTACTTGCACCCAGTGCATCTTTCCCATCGTCAGGGAGTGCAGTTGCTTTACCCTTACAGTGGTCATCGGGTCCACAGCTCTGAGGCTCTCCAAACCAAATCATCAGGTACGCCAGACAAGAGGATAAAATCGTTCCCGCAGTGTAGTGTAACTCAGAAGAGATGGAGCTGTGTCTGAGTGCAGGATCTCCAGCTGTTGCTGCTATTTATTGGTTGGGGAACAATTCCATTGTGGTGAAGTTCTACATGGGCAATGTTCACCGTGGTGAAACCCGCAAAACAAATGCAGTGCAACAAATGCCATCCTTAGTCAATGGTCATAATGAGCAGATGATGCAAAGCAAGAAAGACTGGACTTAAAAGTAAAGAATGGTTTATTGAAGTTATATGGAACACCTCAAAGTGTTTCAAATGAAAACGGAAAAAAATGAACAGTAAGTTTGAAATAAACACTGAATATTTGGAACTGGTGCCAATTATAAATGTTCTGTTTTTATTTCAAATTTGCAGCAGCTGCAGTTTTTGGAAATTAGATCTTGTGAAAGGTTATTGATCTGATACGTTAAACGTCTGCCTCTACACTGGTGCTGCTGGACAGAACAACTCACTTTTCCTCTTATTACACTTGTCACAGAGCACAGCGGGAGCCAGGGCTGCTTCATGGAGTGAAGCATAAATAGAAAATGTTGCAAACATTCAGCAGGTCAGGCAGCACCTGTGGAGAGAGAAGCAAGGGTCAGGGCAAAGACCCTCCAATCTATGTGGAAAAGAGACTAAAAGTAGTTTCAAGCCATAGAGAAGATGGGAAGTACTGGATGACACATGGGGAATATCTCTGATCGGGCAAGACCAGTTTCATCAGGTGGAACAGTTGCAGGTGAGATCTGGTCAATGTGTTTAACGTGGCAATTAGGGAGAGAACAACAAAGGAACAAATGCTGTAGATGAGGGCAGTAGGAGGCAGTTGTGTTCGCCAGTAAAAAAGGAACATGCCAAAACACAAATAGAGGGCAATGGGACATGCACAGCAGGTCAGCCTGCCCTCATGGAGGGCGGAAATCTTGGCCAATATTGCAGGTGGATGACTTACAGCAGGAATGGCCAGTTCTGGTGCGGAAGAAGACCATTTCTTCTCAAACATACTTTGGGTGCAATATTTCAATGCTGGCGGCCAAAGCCCTGAGATCAGAGGGGATGGGGAATGAAAATGCTGCCAAGGTAAATAGTGCAACATTAGTAGTGTAATGTCCATAGTTGTTTGGTGCTGAGTCGTGTTGTGTGCAGTGGTTCAAGAGCCTGGTGGCTTGTGGGAAGAAGATAATCTTGAAGCTGGAGGTTGACAAGAAATGTATATAACACAGCTGCCACAATCTTTATTGTCTTAGCTCAGCTCAGCTTAGAGATACAGTGTGGAAACAGGCCCTTCAGACCCCCAAGACCACGCGTACCAGTGATCACCACACACACACTACCGACAATTTGCCAATGAACCCAGAAACCTTCACGTCATTGGACTGTGGGATGAAGCGGGCCACCCAGACAACATCCAGGTGGTCACAGGGAGAATGTACAAAACAATACACAGACAGCCACTGCTGTCAGCATCGAACCATGGTCCCAGGGGCTGTGAAGCAGCAACTCCACCGCAGAACCACTGCAGTGATTAAAATAAAAACATTTTGGAATGAAAATGAATAAGTTTGTCAGTGCAAGAGTGTAAAGAAAGTGATGGCAGAACACTGAACCCTGAAATGATGACCATTGGAATGTCATAAGAGGAAATGCATGACATGTGGAGTATTTACATCCAGCAACATCTGTGTAGGGACAGACTTTTAACGTATCAGATCAATGCCCTTTCACTAGAAATCAATTGATGAATACTGCAGCTGCTGTAAATCTGAAATAAAAATAGAACACTTGAAATCAGCAGCAGTTCAAAATATTGAACGTTTTCTTTGCATTTTCTAAAACTTTATTTTTGTTTGCTTTTGAAACACTTTGAGATGTTCCATAGAACTTCAGTAAAACATTCTTTACTTTTGAATTCAGTCTTTATTGTTTTGCATCATCTGCTCATTGTGACCATTACCCATGTGGAACTTCATCACAACGGAATTGTTCCCCAACCAATAAATAGCAGCAACAGCTGAAGATCCAGCAGTCAGACGCAGCTCAATCTCTTCTGAGTTACACTGAACAGTGACAATGATTTTCTCCACTTGGCTGGCGTACCTGATGTTTCGGTTCAGAGACCCTCAGACCCACGGACCAGATGATCGCACTGAGGAGGAAACAACCGCATGCCCTGACGATGGGAAAGTCGTATCGGGTGAAGGTATTGAACAGCACGACACCACTCCAGCGGCAGAAATCCGTGCATTGGAGAGTGGAGATACAACTGCTGCTGGAGACGAGGCCAAAATGCCTGAGGAGGTGGCAGGACCATCCAAGGCAATGGCAGAGGGTCAGCCTGAGAAAGGCTCTCTGTCATTTGGTGCACATTATTCAATCGCCCAACTGCGGGAAAAGAGAGAAGCGGAAGAACGTTCTGCCGAGGCAATGCTGCAGCCCAGGAAGCAGCACGACAGCGTGGAGCAACTGGCAGGGACAGAAACTGTCACAGAAGCATCTACAATCGGGGAGAGCAGCATCGAGCTACCTCCACTTTCAAGGCCGATAGAAGAAAACATCTCAACGTTGGAGCACCCGAAAAGGAAACCCACCATCTTCCACCGACCCACAACGCAGCAGACATCTGTGCTGAAAGGAACTGTGAAACAAACCATCCGGATGCAATGTATTGGGATCGGATTTAGCACCTGGAGACCTGGCGAGATAACTTCAACACAGAAATTACAGAGAAGCTGGGGAATGGAAAAACTGAGAATACAAAAGTCGTTTAGTATTGCTGCAAATATGTATTAATTTTTAAATTAAGTTATGGAATAGTAATAGTATATTTTACTATAAGTAATAGTAATAGTATATTTTAGTATATAGTAATATTATAGTATATTGTAATAGTTCAGTTTTTAACAGCGCCAGAGACCATGGTTCGATGCTGACTACAGTTGTTGTCTGTCTGGTGTTTAGTACATTGTCCCTGTGACCACCTGGATGTTCTCTGGGTGGTCCGCTTCATCCCACAATCCAATAATAACGGGGGGAAGAGAACGTGGTCAGGGTGGTGTGGGTCTGTGATGATCGTAGTCCTAAAGTATAATTGAATTTTAAAATTGATGACCGTTCCAAAGAACTTTCCAAGCCTCATCCCAACTCCCAGAAGAGAGTGTATAACCCTGAAGGCCCTATTCCTCATGCACGTTCAGCACTTTTAAACATGTTGAGACTTCTCTTCTCCCCCATGTTTTCCAGACTCCTCCACCACTTTCTGGGTCAGTTTGGTTTCCCCATCTTCTGTGCACATATTTCACAAGTCACTTTAAACTTACGCTCCCCGGTTGGTGACTCGTGTGTGATGGAAAAAGGGTCCTTCCTGTTTCCTCAACGCTTGCCGATGATCTTTGCATATTTAAAAGTAATTCTCCCCTCAATTCTCCAGGGGATGGTGTGGATCGGGCGCCACTGGAGGCCCCACAGAGGACCAGCGTGCGGATCGGACGCAGCCTGCAGCGGCACGGAGCGGCGGAGCAGCGCTGGAGGACACGGACAACATCGCCAGGCCAGGCCGACCCTGCAACCCTGACCCAGTGCCACCACCAGGACAACGGGCCTTTAAGGCCATGATTAGACTCTGTACCTTTAAAAATTTAAACCTTGAAGCCAAGAAGTTGGTGACAATTCCGTGACCCTGTGTTCTGCTTCAGTGAAGTCTATTATTCCAAGACTACAATTGTTGCACTTTTGTATTTATTTATGATTGTTTTTATCTTTCTGTATGATTTTAATGAAGAGAATGCAAAAGAATGAATTTCAATGTTTCTAACACCATGTGTAAATAAAGTACCTTTTTCACCATTGATATAAGAAAAGAAAACATATCTCCATCCAGTTCAGAGTCAATTTTGGGAATTCGCTATCAGATCACTTACTGGGGAATGATGGGTAAATGGCCAACATAGAATGTTGGAATGTTAGAAAACTGCTCTTTGTAACTGTGTTTAGCTGGCTGATTTATATTAATAAGCATTGTGTATTGAAAATATAAAATGCTGTATCTACAGTGAATCTTTGAAACTTTTTGGGTTCCCTTAAAGTGTTTTAAACCACGCGCACTATGAAATGCTTTCAATAAACCGACTTGTTCGTTAAATTTACCACTGATCTCGGAGCTGTTTTATTTCATGTTTGTGCTGATCTGTGTAAAGCCAGATACAAGGTGTGCATATAGCACAGAATTCCCTTCTACATTTATAAAATGCTAAAGCAGGCATTTGTTGTACACTGAATAGTGAACAACAAATAACAGAGAGTCTTCCTCAGGCCGACCCTCTGACATTGGCTTGGATGGTCCTGCCACCTCCTGAGGCATTTTCGCCTCGTCTCCAACAGTGGTGTTTTCTCCACTCTCCAATGCATAGATTGCTCCTGCTGGAGTGGTGTTGTGCTGTGCAGTACTTGCACCCAGTGCATCTTTCCCATCGTCAGGGAGTGCAGTTGCTTTACCCTTACAGTGGTCATCGGGTCCACAGCTCTGAGGCTCTCCAAACCAAATCATCAGGTACGCCAGACAAGAGGATAAAATCGTTCCCGCAGTGTAGTGTAACTCAGAAGAGATGGAGCTGTGTCTGAGTGCAGGATCTCCAGCTGTTGCTGCTATTTATTGGTTGGGAGGGCAAAATGGCGGCGCTGCCCTAGCAGCTGCGGCTCACCTGCGGTCCATTTGTCTTTGTGTTTTTGTTGTTTTTTTTGTCTTAATTGTAGTTGTGATGTGGTGTTTTTGTGTTTGTGTACTATGTGTGTATGTGGGGGGGAGGGGGGGAACTGTAACATTGTAAATATGTGTCCCTTCCGAACGGAGACCCGACCTTTGTTTTCTGGGCCGTGTCTCCGTTCCTGCTGCGGCCTACCATCGGCCCAACTCCTGGTTCGCAGAGCCCGCGGATCGGACTTACCATCACCGGAGCCGGCCGTCTTCGGAGGCTGCGGGAGCGGCTGCGACTCGCCTTAGGCTCGGGCCGCGTGGATGCCGACATCGGAGGCTCCGGCAGCGGCAGTGTGTTCACCCGCCCCGGATCGCGGGGCTTGGGTCGCGGACATTTCACCGTCCGGCGCGGCCTAAGATATGCCACGGGATATTTCTCTGCTGGGCGGGGGCTTCAATGTCGGGAGCCACGACCGCCCCGACGTGCAACAACAGCGGCAGCGACAGCGTGTTCGCCCGCCCCCGGATCGGACTTATCATCGGCGGAGCCGGCCGTCTTCGGAGGCTGCGGGAGCGGCTGCGACGCGCCTTAGGCTTGGCCCGCTGTGGACCGTCCGGCGCGGCCTGCAACCACAACAACCTGACTGCGGGCGAGGACAGCAGGAGAAGGGAAAGACATTGTGGCCTTCCATCACAGTGAGGAGAGAGAGGACTGGAGGAGGAGACTCACTGTGATGGATGTTTCTTTGATGGATGTTTCTTTTTTTGTGTGTTTTGGGGTTGGGTAATTTGAATGCCTATTTAATGCTTTTACTGTTGGGCTGTGTTTTGGGGGTTTGGGGTTGTGTAATTTGAATGCATATTTAATGCTTTTATTGTTGGACTGTGTTTTGGGTTTTTTTTTGGGGTTGTGTAATTTTAATGCTTATTTAATGCTTTTATTGTTGGACTGTGGGTGACTGAATTTCGTCCAATATTGGATGACAAATAAAGCTATCTTGAATCTTGAATCTTGAATCTTGAATCTTGGGGAACAATTCCATTGTGGTGAAGTTCTACATGGGCAATGTTCACCGTGGTGAAAACTGCAAAACAAACGCAGTGCAACAAATGCCATCTTTTCCTTAGTCAATGGTCATAATGAGCAGATGATGCAAAGCAAGAAAGACTGAACTCAAAAGTAAAGAATGGTTTATTGAAGTTATATGGAACACCTCAAAGTGTTTCAAATGAAAACGAAAAGAAAGGAACAGTAAGTTTGAAATAAACACTGAAAATTTGGAACTGGTGCCAATTACAAATGTTCTGTTTTTATTTCAAATTTGCAGCAGCTGAAGTTTTTGGAAATTAGATCTTGTGAAAGGTCATTGATCTGATATGTTAAAAGTCTGCCTCTACACTGGTGCTGCTGGACAGAACAACTCACTCTTCCTCTTATTACACTTGTCACAGTGCACAGCGGGAGCCAGGGCTGCTTCATGGAGTGAAGCATAAACAGAAAATGTTGCAAACATTCAGCAGGTCAGGCAGCACATGTGGAGAGAGAAGCAAGGGTCAGGGCAAAGACCGTCCAATCTGTGTTAGTCCATGTTATGTTAGTCTATGTTAGACCAGTTAGTCTAACATCGGTAGTGGGGAAAATGCTAGAGTCAGTTATTAAAGATGGGATAGCAGCACATTTGGAAAGTGGTGAAATCATTGGACAAAGTCAGCATGGATTTATGGAAGGTATATCAGAATTCAGAATCAGAATCAGAATCAGAATTACCTTTATTTGTCATCCAAAAAACAAGTCTTTTGGACGAGATTTCGTCACCCACAGTCCAACAATAAGAGCAATAAAATAAGCATATTACACAACCCCAACCAACACAAAACACACACAAAAAAAAGAAACATCCATCACAGTAAGTCTCGTCCAGTCCCCTCCTCACTGTGATGGAAGGCCAGAATGTCATTTCTCTTCCCCTGCCGTCTTCTCCCGCGGTCAGGCTGTTGAACTTGCTACGTTCCAGGTCGCCCGCGCCGGACGGTGAAAGGACCGCAGCGGGCCGACCGATCATGTCTGACGAATCTTATAGAATGTTTCGAGGATGTAACTGGTAGAGTGGATAAGGGAGAACCAGTGGATGTGTTATATCTGGACTTCCAGAAGGCTTTCGACAAGGTCCCACATAAGAGATTAGTATGCAAACTTAAAGCACACGGTATTGTGGGTTCAGTATTGATGTGGGTAGAGAACTGGCTGGCAGACAGGAAGCAAAGAGTAGGAATAAATGGGTCCGTTTCAGAATGGCAGGCAGTGACTAGTGGGGTACCGCAAGGCTCAGTGCTGGGACCCCAGCTATTTACAATATATATGAATGATTTGGACGAGGGACTTGAATGCAACATCTCCATGTTTGCGGATGATACGAAGCTGGGGGGCAGTGTTAGCTGTGAGGAGGATGCTAGGAGGCTGCAAGGTGACTTGGATAGGTTAGGTGAGTGGGCAAATGCATGGCAGATGCAGTATAATGTGGATAAATGTGAGGTTATCCACTTTGGTGGCAAGAACAGGAAAGCAGACTATTATCTGAATGGTGGCCGATTAGGAAAAAGGGAGATGCAACGAGATCTGGGTGTCGTGGTACACCAGTCATTGAAAGTAGGCATGCAGGTGCAGCAGGCTGTGAAGAAAGCGAATGGTATGTTAGCATTCATAGCAAAAGGATTTGAGTATAGGAGCAGGGAGGTTCTGCTGCAGTTGTCCAGGGCATTGGTGAGACCACACCTGGAGTATTGCGTACAGTTTTTGTCTCCTAATGTGAGGAAAGACATTCTTGCCATAGAGGGAGTACAGAGAAGGTTCACCAGATTGATCCCTGGGATGGCAGGATTTTCATATGAAGAAAGAATGGATAGACTCGGCTTGTACTCGCTGGAATTTAGATGATTGAGGGGGGATCTTATAGAAACTTACAAAATTCTTAAGGGGTTGGACAGGCTAGACGCAGGAAGATTGTTCCCGATGTTGGGGAAGTCCAGAACAAGGGGTCACAGTTTAAGGGTAAGGGGGAAGTCTTTTAGGACCGAGATGAGAACGTTTTTTTTCACACAGAGAGTGGTGAGTCTGTGGAATTCTCTGCCACAGAAGGTAGTTGAGGCCTGTTCATTGGCTATATTTAAGAGGGAGTTAGATGTGGCCCTTGTGGCTAAAGGGATCAAGGGGTATGGAGAGAAGGCAGGTACAGGATACTGAGTTGGATGATCAGCCATGATCATATTGAATGGCGGTGCAGGCTCGAAGGGCCGAATGGCCTAATCCTGCACCTATTTTTTATGTTTCTATGTTTCTAAGTTCTTCTCAAACATACTGTGATGTATACATGCAACAATATGGTAAAGCTGTGCCTGCGCATTTGCTAAAATACACAGAGAGTTAAAATGGCGATCTTGTGTTCAGACCTGTGTTGTTTTGGTCTCCCACTCAATGCGTGCTTTAGAGAATGATACTGAGTAAAACGTATCATTAATTGGCGACGAGGATAAACTTGTTTTGAAGTTTCACCTGGTGACTTGTTGTTGTGGCTACAATGGCTATTTTTGGCTCAATAGGGGAATTTGATGTTGCACTGGGTGCAGTACGCCGAGCGCATTGAACATTACTTCCTAGCCAACGACATTACAGATGCGGGAAAGAAGAGGGCCATCTTGCTTTCCGTGTGTGGAGGACCAACGTACAGACTCATCTCGAGTTTACTGGCTCCACAGAAACTTGGGCAAGTGGAATATTCGGAGATTGTGTCAACAGTCACGAATCACAAGGTCCCGAAACCGTCGGTCATCGTCCAGCGTTACTAATTCAACTCTCGTCATCGTCAACCGGGTGAGTCAGTTGCTGATTATGTGGCCGAGTTATGTCACCTCGCTGAACATTGTGCTTATGGTTCGAATCTCAATGAAATGTTACGTGATCGTTTGGTGTGTGGGATTGATGATGACCGCATTCAGCGTCGATTATTGTCGGAAGCCACGCTGGATTTCGACAAGGCACTCGGTATCGCCACCGCTATGGAGACGGCAGACCGCAACACGGCTGATCTCCGTGACGGGAAACAAAATCCCAGCGAAGCGATAAATATAATCGCGAAATCAAGGGTGGTTCACAGCGCAAGCGGGGAACCGTAAGAGGATCTTCGTGTTATCGCTGTGGTGGCTCTCCCCACGCTGACCTGAACGACTGTCCAGCGAAACAGGTGGAGTGTTTCAACTGTGGAAAAAAGGGCATTTTTCACGGGTGTGCAAGTCGAGCAGGAAAAATGCTCAGCGTGGAAGGAAAAAACAGCAGAAAAAGCAGTCAGCCGGAAAAACGGATAAAAGCCACCAACTGACCGAGGAAGGTGATGTGTATGGTCTTTATCATTCTAAAAGTGAGAAGAAAGTTACTCCTTTCACTGTGCACATGTGTGTGGGGGGAAAGACTATCCCCATGCAAATCGACACCGGAGCTGGAGTTACGCTTATCGGTGAAGAGACGTGGAAGGCCCAGTGGGGAAAAGGTGAAAGGTCACGCCTTCGTGATCGCACCGTGGTTCTGGAGAGAAAGGGGAATTGTTGGAAGAATGTTCGGTGCCCGTCTCTCACAACCAGCAAACAGTGACGCTCAAGCTGCTGGTAGCGAAGGGGGCGGGGCCAAGCCTACTTGGCCGTGAGTGGATGAAAGTTCTGCGACTCAACTGGCAGGAGGTGAACTAGGTCAACGTGAACGACCGCCTGCAGAGCCTCCTCTCCAAATACAGTGACCTCTTCTAAAGCGGAACTCGGGATGCTCAAGGGTGTCGAAGTCGACATCTACATCGACCCGGCCGTACCACCGAAATTCATCAAGGCTCGACCAGTACCGCTGGCCCATCGCGATCGCGTTGATCGCGAATTAGATCGCCTACAGGAGGGGAAAATCATAGAACTTGTTCAACACATGAAATGGGCGGCATCGATCGTCTCCATTGACAAGGCAGACGGTAGCGTGAGAATCTGCGGAGACTACAGGTTAACGGTGAATACAGCAGCTCGATCTGATACGTATCCGATACCTGGGATTGAGGAGCTGTTTACGAAGCTGGTGAAGGGGAAGCAGTTCACCAAACTTGACCAGTCGCACGCTTACCTGTCGCACACTTACCTGTCGCACGCTTACCAGCAGTTGGTTTTGTCGTCCAGATCCCGTGAACTGGTGACGATAAATACCCATCGCGGGCTATTCCAACACATCAGAATGCCGTTTGGCATTTCAACAGCACCGGCTGTATTTCAGTGCACGATGAACAATCTTCTGGCGGGGATTTCTGGAGTTGCTGTGTATCTGGATGATCTGCTCGTCACAGGTAGTTCCGAAGAAGAACACCTCGACAACCTCGAACAAGTCCTCCGCTGGCTCCAAGATGCAGGCCTACGACTGAAACGGGAAAAATGCACCTTTCTCGTCAATGAAGTCCAATACCTGGGCCATAAGGTGAGTGCTGAAGGGCTGCAGCCAGTGGATGAACGAGTCAAAGCCATCCATGAGCTGGCTGAACCGAAGAACGTCAGAGAACTGAAGGCATTCCTTGGGATGCTGAACTATTATGGCAAATTTCTGCCTAATCTCTCAACCATGTTCGAACCGCTTCATCAACTGCTGCGCAAAACGGTTCGATGGCACTGGGGACCAGCTCAGCGGAAGGCGTACGCACAAGCGACGGTATCGCAAGCGCCGATACCAGGAGAAATCGTCCTTCTGATGAGCGAGTTGGAGAAATCGCCCATCACTCCATCACGTGTTCGTACCATGACACAGAGGGATCCGATTCTGTCTCGTGTTCGCGAATACATCATGAGCGGGTGGCCAGACAAACCACCAAATGATGATTTCAAGCCCTACTTCAGTCGCAAAGTGGAGCTGAGCGTTCACGAGGGTTGTCTTCTCTGGGGTAGTCGTGTTGTGCTACCACCCTAATGTCGCTCGCAAATGATCGAGGAAGTGCATGATGCCCATCCGGGTATTGTGAAGATGAAAGCCATCGCTAGAGGTTGTGTGTGGTGGCCTGGAATCGATAAGGACTTAGAGCACAAAGTCCAAGCGTGTTCAGAATGCCAAATGCATCAGCGTGATCCGCCCAAAGCACCATTGCATTCATAGGAGCATCCTAGTCAACCGTGGTCGCGAGTTCATGTCGATTATGCTGGCCCGGTACAGAGAAAGATGTTGCTTGTTCTCATCGACGCATATTCAAAATGGATTGAAGTGCATATCACACGTGAATCAACCAGTGACGTCACTATGGACAAGCTTCGCTTCGTATTCGCGACACATGGTCTTCCGCATACACTGGTTTCTGACAACGGCCCATGTTTTGCTAGCGAAAAGTTCGTAAAGTTCATGAAAGCGAATGGTATTCGTCATGTCAAAAGTGCGCCATACCATCCAGCAACTAATAGTCTCACAGAGCGCGCCGTGCAGACGGTGAAGGCAGCGCTCCGCAAGATGTCGGGACCGCTGCAAACGCGTGGCGCTCGATTCCTCATCTCGTATCGTTCAATGCTGCAAAGTTCTACAACGCAAATGCCGGCTGAAATGCTGATGAAAAGGAAAATTCGCATGCGTTTCAGCATCGCGTTGCCAGATGAAAGAGCGACCATTGGTGACAAACAATTCTCGCAAAAGTTGCACCACGATTCGCGCCCAGCTCGAGAATTTGAGGAGGGAGAGAGCGTGCTAGTGCGCAACTATGAGAGAGGGGAGAAATGGGTACCAGGATGCATCGCAAAGAAGCTAGGTCCTGTCTCGTACCAGGTCGAGGTTCACGTCAATGGGGTAGAAATCTGGAAACGTCACGCAGACCAGATTCTGAAACGTGAAATCGACTCTCCCACAACCAACGAAACGGGAGATTCTATAGATTTTGACACGGGTACACCCACAGTGCGCGATGAAGACGTCAACGAAAGAAGCGTTGCACATGAAAACGTCAACGAAAGCAACGAAGAAAGCAATTCAGGGAGTAAGCAGTACCCAAAGCGAAATAGGAAGCGACCGGATTACTAGGGATTTTGACAACGGACTTGACTACACGGACTCGGTTATATAGACAATGTAAACACCATGAAACTTTGGTTATCATTAATGGAAAGGATTGTAGCATGAATACTCTTTCGGCATTACATTGAAGATGATACTCATATTAAAAAGATGAATTGGTTTTGTAAACTTTGATTTGGATTGTAAATAGATACCAAAATGATGCATGTTTTTGGACTTACTTAAATGGGGTTTTGTTATAGAAAAATACTTTGGAAACATAATGCAGAAAGATCATTATGATAAAAAAAAAAGTATCACAATTCTAAGGGGGGAGATATGTGATGTATACATGCAACAATATGGTAAAGCTGCTATGCGATGTATACACGCAACAATATGGTAAAGCTGTGCCTGCTAAAATACACAGAGAGTTAAAATGGCGATCTTGTGTCCAGACCTAAGTTGTTTTGGTCTCCCACTCAATGCGTGCTTTTGAGAATGATACTGAGTAGAACATATCAATGATGTACTTGTGAGGCGAGATGGTGGTGGTAAGATGGACACTCCTTACCATTGCCAGCCACACAATGTTGTATCGAGGAGCAGCAGCAGGGTGACAGTCAAGTCTCCGGAAGGTGTTATTTACAAGAGGCATGTATCGAGTGTAAAAACATACATGTCGAGAGACACTCGAATCGAGGGGGGGCCAAAGTCCACCCAGAGCCACCGATTCAGAGGGGCCAGAAGACACCCCTGAGGTGGTGACCGGTGTTTTTGAGCCAACAAGGATTCCTGAGGTAGTGACCAGAGTTCCAGAGGCAGTGTAAGAAAATAACTGCAGATGCTGGTACAAATCGAAGGTACTTATTTACAAAATGCTGGAGTAACTCAGCAGGTCAGGCAGCATCTCAGGAGAGAAGGAATGGGTGACGTTTCGGGTCGAGACCCTTCTTCAGTCTGAAGACCCGAAATTTCACCCATTCCTTCTCTCCTGAGATGCTGCCTGACCTGCTGAGTTACTCCAGCATTTTGTGAATAGAAACTAAGTAATGTAACTCCCACAGATTGTAATGTAACTCCCACATCATTATTACACATCTGAGGCGGAGATGTGACCAAAAGGAACATGCCAAAACACAAATAGAGGGCAATGGGACATGCCCAGCAGGTCAGCCTGGAGGGCGGAAATCTGGGCCAATATTGCAGGTGGATGACTTACAGCAGTAATGGCCAGTTCTGGTACGGAAGAAGACCAGTTCTTCTCAAACATATTTTGGGCCTCCATATTATGGTGGCACGGTGGCGCAGCGGTAGAGTTGCTGCCTTACAGCGAATGCAGCTCCGGAGACCCAAGTTCAATCCTGACTGCGAGTGCTTCTGTACGGAGTTTGTACGTTCTCCCCGTGACCTGTGTGGGTTTTCTCCAAGATCTTCGGTTTCCTCCCACACTCCAAAGACGAACAGGTATGTAGGTTAATTGACTGGGTAAATGTAAAAATTGTCCCTAGTGGGTGTAGGATAGTGTTAATGTGCGGGGATCGCTGGGCGGCGCGGACCCGGTGGGCCGAAGGGCCTGTTTCCGCGCTGTATCTCAAAATCTCTCTAAAAAAAAGGGCCTGTTTCTGCGCTGTATCTCTAAACTTCTTCTTCGACCCCCCCACACCTCGGTCATGTCTGACCATCCCAGTTGGCTGCTTGCTCCACACCTCAGCTAGAGCAGTGTTGTTTGTGGCTGAAGAGACCAATGCGGGAGAGACAGTCTCTGTCACAAAGGTCACATCTCTAAACTAAAGTAAACTAAACTAAATTACAGCACCAGAGGTCAGAGAAGAGATGAGAGGGGATGGGGAATTAAAATGGTGCCTAGGTATTGAGTGCAACATTAGTAGTGTAATGTCCATAGTTGTTTGGTGCTGATTCGGGTTGTGTGCAGAGTGGTTCAAGGGCCTGGTGGTTTGTGGGAAGAAGATAATCTTGAAGCTGGAGGTCACAATTCTCAGGATCTTTTACCACCATCCCAATAATACCAGAGACAAGAGAGTGTGCTCAGGGTGGTGTGGGTCTTTCAGTTGCCTTCTTGAGGCCTCTAAACCTCTGCTCCAATATGTGACAAGAAATGTACATAACATCACAGCCACAATCTGTATTGTCTTAGCTCAGCTCAGCTTAGAGATACAGTGTGGAAACAAGCCCTTCCTTCAGCCCCCCAAGACCACACGGACCAGTGATCACCCCACACACTGCGGACAATTTATCAGAAGCCAATGAACCCAGAAACCTTCACGTCATTGGATTGTGGGATGAAGCGGGCCACCCAGACAACATCCAGGTGGTCACAGGGAGAATGTACAAAACACCACACAGACAGCCACTGTTGTTTGTGAGTGTGTTCATTGAGAAGCACTCAGGTATATATATAAGTCCTTTATTAGCAGGGCCTTATAGTACAGATGCTGGCTTCCATTACCTCCAGTCTCCCGCCTGATTCCTGTGTAACCCAGTACCAAAACCCGGCCTGGATTATGGACCGGGTGCACAACAGTAAAACCAGACATGGATCTACATCCCCCTTCTTAAGCATTAGCCCCCCCAAACTAGATAACAATATGAAACAACTACAACTTACAACTTACCCCCATCCTAATACAAGGGATGAAAAGACAACTACAGCAACGCTAAACAGAGGAGGATACAACTCGAGTAAGATAAACAAAAGGGGAACGGTAACGACCGTAATTAACCAGAGTCCATAGCAAGTGTCTAGCCACAGTCTTGGTACTTGGGATTGGGCTTACAGACCCGTCCTGCACGAGTACAATACCAGCCCTCCGCCGTACCCATTGTAGGTGTCAGCACCATGGGTGGTGGTTCAAACGGCACTGGTCTCGCAACGGCCTTCTGCACAGGAGACTGCACCAGTGAAGTCATGGGTGATTCCATCACCGGCTCCTTTGTTGGTGTTAAGACCAGCTTGTGGTCTGCCGACGCCTGGCCTCCATTGGTCTGTAACCCGCCATCTGCGACCTCCGTGTAGCCATGTGAACGCGGATGAGCTGGCACCGGCTCATTCACCGGTAGAAGGTGTTTTCTGTTCCGCCGGTAGGTTCCTCCTTCCGATTGGACAAGATAGGACCGCGGCTCCTGGCAGGTCCCACTAACGACACCCAGACGATCATGACCCTTCTGGGTCTGCAGACGGACCGTCTGACCCCCCGACAGAGGCTGGAGAGGATGGCTAGACCTGTCGTAATACGCCTTCTGGATCTGCCGTTTATGTTGCAGCTGAGCCTGAACAACTTGGGGCTCGTGAACATGGGGCTGCAGCAGGTGTCTTGCAACAGGAAGGGTGGTACGAGTTTGTCTGGACATCAATCGTTGGGCCGGCGGACCCAATACCGTGAAACGTTACGGAGATTGAGGAGATCCAGGAATACATCAGACCCGGCTCTTCTGGATCTCTCCATGACCTGTTTGGCACTACGGACAGCCCTCTCGGCTAGCCCGTTTGACTGTGGATACGCCGGGCTGCTGGTGATGTGTTTAAAATCCCAGCGCATGGCAAAGTCCTTGAAACACTGACTGGTAAATTGACCGGCATTATCCGACATGAGGGTGTGAGGAGACCCATGGACCGAGAAATGTCTCGCCAGTTTTTGAATTATCGCCGCTGAGGAAACTGTGCGGAGCAAATCGACCTCGAACCATCCGGAATAGGAATCCACCAGAACCAGATATTGATTGCCACGCCACTCACAAATGTCAGTGGCCACAGAGGACCAGGGTAAATCAGGAACCGGGTGCAGCAAAAGTGGTTCCCTTTGCTGATGTGGGGCCAAGCTGTTACATACTGCACATGATTGCACCCTCTGGTTCACGTAGTCGGATATAGCAGGCCAGAAAAACATACTTTTGGCTCGCTGAACCGTTGCCTCAGCGCCAGGGTGGCCCCTATGTATTGCGTCAAAGTACTGCTGCCGTAGTGAGGCAGGGATCACCGCCTTGTGGCCTTTCATAATGACCCCGTTCTCGATAACCAGCTCATCTCTAACGGGGAAGTACGGTTGTACAGAGAATGGTACCATATGCGATTTGCTCGGCCAACCGTGTCGAATGATGGACGCAAGCGACTGCAACGTGTCGTCCTCTGCCGTGTGTGCCACCAACAATTCCAAACAAGACGAGGGGAGATGATCGACCATCATGACATCAAAACAATCCTTCTCGGCAGCATGCTCGTTAGAGGTCTTCCTAGGCGCACGGGACAGGGTGTCAGCTAGGTGCATGTCCTTGCCGGGTTTGTAGGTTAGTGTAATGTCGTACTTTTGGAGATGCAGCAGCATACGCTGCAGTCTCGCCGGGGCAGCATGGAGTGGTTTGTTCAGTATGGAAATCAGTGGTTGGTGATCGGTCTCCACAATGGCAGCCTTGCCGAAAATGTAATCGTTGAACTTTTCACATGCAAAGACAACCGCCAACAGTTCTTTCTCGATTTGTGCGTAGCGTGTCTCCGCGTCTGTCATGGTCCTTGAGGCATAAGCAATGGGCTGGCCATCCTGCAGGCACACAGCACTGAGTCCATACTGGGATGCGTCGCAGGTCAGCGTAACTGGTCGATTGACGTCGAAATATGCCAGGGTGGGAGGACACGACATCAGGTGTCTGAGAGCGTCAAAAGCTCGCTGTTGTTGCTCATGCCACGTCCATGCAATGTCTTTGTGAGATAGCTGTCACAGTGGAGCGGAGAGTTCACTAAAGTGAGGAATAAACTTGCCAAGATAGTTCACCATGCCCAGGAACCTCTGTAGGCTGGTGACGTCAGTCGGAACTGCCATCTCACTGATGGCTGCTGTCTTCTCAGGATCAGCCTTGAGGCATGTCCTACATATTTTACCTTGTTGACACGGAACCTGCACTTGTTGGGGTTGAGTTTTAAGTGTATCTCCCTGGCACGATTGAGTACCTTCGTTAAGTTAACATCATGCTCCTGCACGTCCTTACCCGCCACGATAATGTCATCGACAACAATCGCACATGGGCATCTGTCGAAGAGCTGCTCCATAGAGCGTTGAAACACTTCACTGGCCGCGTTAATCCCGAACGGCATCCGCAGGAATCTGTAGCGTCCGAAGGATGTGCTGAAAGTAGTGAGCAGAGATGATTTGTGGTCCAGGGGAATTTGCCAGAACGAGGTCTTGGCATCGAGAACGGAGAACACTGTGGCCTTGCCCATGTGTGCGGCCACCTCCTCCACAGTGCGCATCGGGTGAAGAGGTCGCTTGAGTGCAGTGTTTAAATCCTGCGGGTTGATGCATATACGTATCTCCCGCTTGTCCTTCTTGGTCGCGGCCACCATCGAGGACACCCAGTCAGTGGGCTCCGTAACAGGAGTAATAACTCCTATAGCTTCCATCCTGTCAAGCTCTGCCTTGACCCGGTCTCGCATGGCAACTGGGACGCGATGAGCAGGGCGGACCACGGGTCTCACATCCCGGTCAATAGTCATTGAGTAAGTGATAGGCAGCTTACCCAGTTCATCGCTGAAAAGATCCTTATAGTTCGCGAGGATATGTTGTGTGGAGTCTGGGACCGGCGCAAGCTGATGCACGGCCTTGCCGAATGAAATCAGTCCCATGTTGATACATGCTTCTACGCCAAGGAGAGGCACGACTGTGCCATCAACAACGTAAAATTGTAAATTGTACGATTGTGCTGCGAGGTGGCACCGTAGCTCCACCACTCCAAGAGGAAGCACTTCGTTCCCCCCGTATGCCTGGAGGGTTGCGTCACATGTTTTTAATTCCTCAGCTCTACGAAGCCTTGAAAACTCGGCAAGAGATATGACGTTGCACGCCGCACCTGTGTCTACTTTCACAACAACAGGCACATTGTTTATCTTTAATGTGACCATGGGATCTTTGTGCTTAATTAACTGGCCCCGGACAGAGTGTGCATTGAGGCGAATTCCATCCACTGAAGGTGTATTGAAGTTTACAGTATCACAATCTGATAAGTCATGTGAAGGCTCTGGGTGTATCAAATGTACAGCTTGTGTTGTCCCAATCGCCTTGGAACTTCTGCAGCACTTCAAGAAATGATTTCTCCGTTTGCAGCCATGACAAATCTGTCCAAAAGCCGGGCAGTTCTCCCGTTTGGCTATATGAGAGTGACCACAATTAGTGCAATCACTAACGAGGCTGATGCCAGCCCTGCCAGGTTGGGCTTGTGTCACTTTGAACGGTCGACGTTCCTTTCTGATAAATGGTCCCGTCAAGTCAACGCGGAAAACAGGCTGAGGCACGGCACTCAAAGTCCTTGTGTCGACATCCGTCAATTCATAAATCCGACAGGTGCTAATCGCTTTAGTGAGGGTAAGATCGCAATCGTGCAGAAGGCCCCTTCTCAATTTGTCGTTGGTGATACCACACACCAGCCTGTCTCTCGTGAGTTCATCACAGAGGTTACCAAATCTGCAACTTGACGCGGCGTATTTCAAAGAGTTGATATAGGCTTCAACCGGCTCACCCGGTTTCTGGGAACATGTAAAGAATTTGTGCCGTTCCAAGATAAGGTTAGTCTGCGGAGCACACAGCTGCCGAAATTTATTCTTAAGGCACACAGGGTCATGTATCGTCTGGGCAGGTGTGATGACTGCACCAGCCGCATCCAGCACAGCCTCAGCATAAACAAAGAGTTTCGCCCGACGGATTGCTTCCAAACCTGCAAGATTGAGGAGAATGGATGCTTGTACGTGGGGAGTCTTGTCGTGGTGTGCAGCAGCAATGAATACATCGTAATCTTCCTCGAAGGTGCGCCAACGTTCACCGATGTTGCCGTCGAAGACAAGTGGATCAGGCCTCCGAAAAGAATCAGCCATGGTTAGAGACGTCAAAAGCCTTGAGGAAACAAATTGTGGTGACCCAAAAGCTAAATAACGGCCACCTCTGACACCATGTTTGTGAGTGTGTTCATTGAGAAGCACTCAGGTATATATATAAGTCCTTTATTAGCAGGGCCTTATAGTACAGATGCTGGCTTCCATTACCTCCAGTCTCCCGCCTGATTCCTGTGTAACCCAGTACCAAAACCCGGCCTGGATTATGGACCGGGTGCACAACAGTAAAACCAGACATGGATCTACAACTGTGGTCAGGATCGAACCATGGTCTCCGGCACTGTAAATCAGCAAATCTACCAGAGGACCACTGTAGTGCTTTAAATAAAAACATTTTGGAATTAAAATGAATAAGTATGTCAGTGCATGAGTGTAAAGAAAGTGATGGCAGAACACTGACATTCAGCATGTCGAGCAGCGCCTGTTGGGCAAAGATGGACGGGAGGAATTGTCAATGTTTTGGGTCGAGTCCTTGCATCACGACTGAGTGAAGAGGGAAGATTGTCAAAATGTAGAGGAGGGGAGAGGTGAGACAGGGGGGTCATGGTTGATAGGTGGACCAAGGAGTGGTGAAAGATGATGGGCTGAATGGGTGAATGATGGAATCAGACAAGGACAAAAATGGCCGACAGTGTCAGGTGGGGGGAGGGGAAAGTGAAGGTTGATACAGAGGTTGGAGGGTGATAAGCGCAGACACAAAGACCACCAGTGCTGGAACCTGATAACTAAGCAAGGTGATAATTGGAACAAAGAGAGAGATGAAGGGAAGATGGAGGATGGGATCTGGTGGGTGCAATGTATGTGTAGCAGATGGGTGGAACCAGCAAGGGAGAAAGGGGGATGAAAATGGGCTGTGATGGGCAGATTCTGAGATAGCACGATGGGTGCTAACATGGGAGGAATGGAGGATGGTAGGAATGAGAGGGAGAGGGAGGGAGAGAGAGAAAGAGGAACCCAGGAGATGAGGGCTACCTGTAATTGGAAAGTTCAATGTTGCTGCCATTGTGTTATCTCCAGCTGCCCATACTCTTCCCATTGTTTGGTAGTCTTCCATCAGTGGGGGCTGAGGTGAAAATCTACACCAATGTGAGCGTGACTGCCTGAGCAGGGAGTGGAGGCAGGGACACAGATGTTCACACCTCCCGGGGTGTTTTACTTCATTAATGCAGGTGTGTCAGGGAGCTGTTGGGATGTCAGCAGGTTGTAGATGGAGAAAGATCAATGTCTTTCCTGGGGTCTCAGATATACCCTGTGGGCTGAAGACTGGGGGCATCGCTGACATTACCACTGGAGTAACTCTTGACAGGATCTACGCCAGATTCCCACTGTTCACACGGGAACCCTTTCACTTCACTACCAGGGACAATGATCAGTATTGGAGCAGGGTTCCATGCCTCTCAACCCACAGCACCCAGAGCAACTTTATAGATCCTATGATTGTCTGCTCCCATTTTATGCCACCAAGTTGGAATGGTGGGTAAGTGAACATGAGAAGAAAATCAGGAATACAGGTTCAGCCCCTTTTTTCAATGGTAGTAATATTAATATTAATAGTAGTAACTTGTATTGTTAACAACAATAAAGGTATTAACGGTCATTTCTGTTGTAATTCCTTGATATGAAAGGGGGGAGGGTGTTTGTTCCTTTAAATGAATGAACCCAGTGTTAATCCAGCCTCACTGTACATGGGGCCAACCTGCCAGACACATTCTGACATGATGCATGGACCATTGCCAATTAGATCACACCACTGGACTCACATTTACTGGTCTATATATTTGGGTTTCCTCTTCAAGTATAGAAGTCGTATCATCCATCATCCTATCCAACTGGCCACACATTGTTTCAGGGATCTGATGTAAACTGACCATTTTAATACCTATTTCCTGACAACTCCAATCAAACATTGAGTTTGGAAGCTTCTGTTCCTGTAAATTCATTTTGTTTATAGTTTCACCAGTCCCTGCATAGTTGCCTATTTTCCACATGCCCTGTACCCCTGTAAAATGTTCAGCCATATTTAGGAAGAAGTCAAAGCCCTGAAGCATCCTGTCACAGCTGGTTCTGCCTTAATACCAAATATGGTATTATTTAATACCAATATAAAATGTGCAATGTATTCCCACGCAAACTGACGCCGACTGCAAACTGGAACAAAAACATTCTGCTGCAGACATTCAGCGTGTCGAGCTGCATCTGTTGGGTAGAGATGGACGGGAGGAATTGTCAATGTTTTGGGTCAAGTCCTTGCATCAGGACTGAGTGAAGAGGGAAGATTGCCAAAATGTAGAGGAGGGGAGAGGTGAGACAGGGGGTCGTGGTTGATAGGTGGACCAAGGAGTGGTGAAAGATGATGGGCTGAATGGGTGAATGATGGAATCAGACAAGGACAACAATGGCCAACAGAGTCAGGTGGGGGGAGGGGAGAGTGAAGGTTGATACAGAGGTTGGAGGGTGATAAGGGCAGACACAAAGACCACCAGTGCTGGAACCTGATAACTAAGCAAGGTGATAATTGGAACAAAGAGAGAGATGAAGGGAAGATGGAGGATGGGACTTGGTGGGTGCAATGTATGTGTAGCAGATGGGTGGAACCAGCAAGGGAGAAAGGGGGATGAAAATGGGCTGTAATGGGCAGATTCTGAGATAGCAAGATGGGAGCGAACATGGGAGGAATGGAGGATGATAGGAACGAGAGGGAGAGGGAAGGAGAGAGAGAAAGAGGAACCCAGGCGATGAGGGTTACCTGTAATTGGAAAGTTCAATGTTGCTGCCATTGTGTTATCTCCAGCTGCCCATACTCTTCCCATTGTTTGGTAGTCTTCCATCAGTGGGGGCTGAGGTGAAAATCTACACCAATGTGAGCGTGACTGCCTGAGCACGGAGTGGAGGCTGGGACACAGATGTTCACACCTCCCGGGGTGTTTTACTGCATTAATGCAGGTGTGTCAGGGAGGGGGTGGGATGTCAGCAGGTTGTAGATGGAGAAGGATCAATGTCTTTCCTGGGGTCTCAGACATACCCTGTGGGCTGTAGACTGGGGGCATCGCTGACATTACCACTGGAGTAACTCTTGACAGGATCTCCACCAGATTCCCACTGTTCACACGGGATCCCTTTCACTTCACTACAAGGGACAATGATCAGTATTGGAGCAGGGTTCCATGCCTCTCAACCCACAGCACTCAGAGCAACTTTATAGATCCTATGGTTGTCTGCTCCCATTTTATGTCACCAAGTTGGCATGGTGGGTTACAGAACATGAGAAGTAAATCAGGAATACAGGTTCCGCCCCTTATGCCGCTTTAACATTTAATGTGCCTGAACTTCCCCACTAATGACACTTTCTGGTGTAGATTCCATACGATTCCAACATTGATTAATCAGTAGTAAATATACTCGGTGATGGGTCTCCACACCGTCCTTTGGCAGTGAATTCCAAACATGTCAACATGGGAAAGGGTGATGGTCTCCATATTGATCAGTGCAAGGTGGACTTCCCATTTGCTATGTAAATAAGATGTAAATGATGCAGAGATGATGAGCAAATTGGCCATTGATGCAGTGCTTGTATTTTGCAGTTTTCACCACGGTGACCATTGTCGATGTGAAACTTCATCACAATGGAATTGCTCCCCAACCAACCAATAAATAGCAGCAACAGCTGAAGATCCTGCACTCAGACACAGTTTCATCTCTTCTGAGTGTCACTGAACAGCGGGGATGATTTTCTCCTCTTGGCTGGCGAACCTGATGAGTTGGTTCAGAAACTCTCAGACCTGTGCACCAGATGATCTCTGCGAAGGTGAAGCAACCACACTACCTGACGATGGGAAAGACGCACCGGGAGCAAGTACTGCACAGCACAACACCACTCCAGCAGCAGCAATCCATGCATTGGAGAGTGGAAAAAACACCACTGTTGGAGACGAGGGGAAAATCCCTCAGGAGGTGGCAGGACCATCCAAGCCAATGGCAGAGGGTCGGCCTGAGAAAGGCTCTCTGTCATTTGGTGTATGTTATTCAATCGCAGAATTGAAACAGATGAGAGAAACCGAAGACCGTTCTGCCGAGGCAATGTTGCAGCCCAGGAAGCAACATCACAGCGTGGAGCAATTGGCAGGGACAGAGACCGACACAGAAGCTCCAACAATCGGGGAGAGCAGCATCGACAGCGCTCCACTTTCAAGACCAATAGATGAAAGCATCACCACATTGGAGCACCCAAAACGGAAACCCACCATCTTCTACCGACCCACAACAAAGCAGACATCAGTGCCGAAAGGATCAGTGAGGCAAAGTATCCGGTTGCAAAATATTGCAATTGGTTTTGGCACCTGGAGACCTGGCGAGATTACATCTGTACATCAGCGAGAGAGAAGCTGGGCAATGGAGAAGCTGAGAGTGCAAACGTCTTTTAGTTTAGCTTCTAATATGTACTAAGTTTTAACTTTTTTTCCATATAGCAGTAATAGTAATCGTAATAGTAGCAATAATAAAAGTATTTACCGTTACCTTTCGTTGTCATTCCTTCATGTGAAAAGGGGTGAGGTTGTTTGTGCAACGTTGTGCAATGATTAGTGGGGTGCCGTAAGGCTCAGCGCTGGGACCCCAGTTATTTACAATGTGTATTAATGACTTAGACGAGGGAATTAAATGTAACATCTCCATGTTTGCGGATAACACAAAGCTGGGTGGCAGTGTGAGCTGCGATGAGGATGCTATGAGGCTGCAGGGTGACTTGGACAGGTTGGGTGAGTGGGCGGATGCATGGCAGATGCAGTATAATGTGGATAAATGTGAGGTTATCCACTTTGGTGGCAAGAACAAGAAGAAAGATTATTATCTGAATGGTGTCAGATTAGGAGAATGTGAGGTGCAATGAGACCTAGGTGCCCTTGTATATCAGTCACTGAAAGTAAGCATGCAGGTACAGCAGGCAGTAAAGAAAGCTAATGGCGTGTTGGGCTTCGTTGTGAGAGGATTTGAGTTTAGGAGCAATGAGGTCCTACTGCAGTTGTAACAGGGCCCTGGTGAGACCACACCTGGAGTATTGTGTTCAGTTTTGGACTCCTTGCTATTGAGGGAGTGCCAACTTCTTAAGGGATTGGGCAGGAGGGAGAGAGAGAGAGAGAGAAAAACAGGCGATGTGAGCTATCTGAAAGTGGGAAATTGAATGTTGATGCCATTATGTTATCTCCACAAATTCACAACTCTGGGTGAAAAAGTTTTTTCTCACAGTTTAGCTTAAATGGAGAGTAAAATGAATATATGATCAGCTATTTGCCACCACCTCCAACTGTCAACCCCAGTTTATGTCATTCTTCTTTCACCGTTCAGCGGCTGCTCCTGATCCATCTTCCTCTTAATGTGCAGGAAGGAACTGCTGATTATTTTAATTTTTATGTTGCGTTTTATTTTTAATGAATATAACTGCGTACTTTAATTCCTGACTGCAGTTCTCCTCCCTGAAAGTCATCGAGGTATTCTTTGAGCCAGTTCCATTCTGGTAGAAGTTGTTTAACTGGATTCCCCAGTGTAGGCAGTGGAGAATTTCCATAACTTTGCACTCTGCAATAATGATCCCAGCGTTAAGCCTCAGTAAGCAAAACGATGACAAACAGCACAGCACTTTGGGACTTCCAAGTCAATGAGTGAAAATCCCCACCATTTTCACAGGAGCGTGCCAATACTTTCCTGCAAAAGATGGCTTCATATCACTGTATAACCCATGCTTACTGTTACCTGAACTCAAGAGACTTAGCAAACTGGCCCTGTCTTTGTCATGCATATGAGATTATAAATGACATTTTAAATAAGAAACCTTCATCTCTTTTTTTTGAAGTGAGGCCTAATGGTGAACGGTGAATAATGCATGATAACTTGTTCGAGCTTAGAACATCCCTGAAGAATTAGCTTCACATGACGATGCATGACAATAAATTCTCCCACAAGGAACTGATTATAAATGGAGAATAAAGGAAAGCTCTCGCTGGACTGCAGAGTAAAATGAATACATGATCAGCTTTAATTTGCCACCACCTCCAGCTCTGTCAAACCCGGTTTCTGTCATTCTTCTCTCACCATTCAGCGGCTGTTCCTGATCCATCTTCCTCTTAATGTGCAGGAAGGAACTGCAGATGCTGGTTTACACCGGAGATAGACACAAAATGCTGGAGTAACTCAGCGGGGACAGGCGGCAGGACAGGCAGAAGGAATGGGTGACGTTTCAGGTGGAGAACCTTCTCCAGACTTCTGAGTCTGAAGAAGGGTCTCGACCCGAAACGTCACCCACTCTTTCTCTCCAGAGATGCTGCCTGCCTTGCCGAGTTACTCCAGCATTTTGTGAATAGACACTAAGTAATGTAACTCCCACAGATTGTGTTCCTCAGGATCGAGGATAGCTTGCATCCACTGAGGCAGCTGATCAGGCCACTACAGGAATGGCAGGCTCGTTCACAGAGGGAAGTAGAGATGGATGAGAGGATCGCTGGTGAAGTAGTCTGCTCTTCCATCAGTTCTGGGCTTCTCCAGAATGTGCTACTAATACACAGTCATGAGGTTCAATGGGTAATGGTGCTTTATTGTCATGTGTGCACTGCACAGTGAAATTATTTTTGCACAGACCCACACACGCACGAGTCGCTGTATTTTGGCGCCATTTACAAAGGTCCAAGGTCCGGTCCAAGCGCTGGATGTACTGGAGCAGCTCCTGATCCAGGAAAGCCCCAGGCTGCTGCAGGGCCTCCTCCGTCGCCCTTGGCCGGCTTGGCCCACCAATCAACGTCCCTCTCCTCGCCCGACCGCCGGTGTGTCCCTCCGGCAGCCAGCCCTGCAGCCACTGGAGGCACCACCCTGGTCCCGCTCCAATCGGTCCACACCTTGCGTCCATTGTCACCAGCGTCTCCCTCCTCCTCCACTCTCTGGTCTTCGGGGCCGAGCTTGGACGCCTCTGGGCTTGCCCCCGACAGGCCGCCGGGTCTTGATCACATGATCGCATTGATCACATTGAATGGCGGTGCTGGCTCGAAGGTCCGAATGGCCTCCTCCTGCACCTATTGTCTATTGTCTATTGTCTTTCCTTGCAGCGGCAGGCCTGGTTCGTGGCCATGCATGGCCATGGGGGGGCATGGTGGCTCCCCCTACAGGCTGCGGCCCGTCAGCTCCCCTGGGTGGGTTCCAGCTCCATGGCACACAATGTACCTCCGCCACTTGGCTCATTCCGCGGGGTTTCTAGATCAAGGCTGGGAGTCATGAGGTTCTCAACATCATTCTGAATGTTCCTTCTCCACAGCAAAGGGCCAGAGGTTCACTGGTCAGTGAATATCTTACCGTTGAAGGTAGACACAAAATGCTGGAGTATCTCAGCGGGTCAGGCAGCATCTCGGGAGAGAAGGAATTGGTGAGGTTTTGGGTGGAGGCCCTTCTTCAGTCTGAAGGAGGGTCTCGACCCAAAACGTCACCCATTCCTTCTCTCCCGAGATGCTGCCTGACCCGCTGAGTTACTCCAGCATTTTGTGTCTACCTTCGATTTTAACCAGCATCTGCAGTTTGTTTCCTAAATATCTTACTGTTGTCGGGGCTGTAGGTTAACCAGTACTGAGGACTACAATTAGCGTGGATCGTGCTAATGTGGTGACAGGAAACCAGAGACAAAGCCTTGCAGGAATGTCGTTGATTATGCGTGCACCCATCATTATAACAGAAATTTGGATCTACTGTTAATGAATTTAGGCTTGTGGACAATCATCCCATTCTGTTTGTGACCTAACTAAGTCTTTTTGAGTTCCATTCTGTAATTAAGACTTTCTTACAGAAACATAAAATTATAAAAGGACTGGACAAGCTAGATGCAGGAAAAATGTTCCCAATGTTGGGGGAGTTCAGAACCAGGGGCCACAGTCTTAGAATAAAGGGGAGGCCATTTAAAACTGAGGTGAGAAGGAATCTTTTTCACCCACAGAGTTGTGAATTTGTGGAATTCTCTGCCACAGAGGGCAGTGGAAGCCAAATCACTGGATGGATTTAAGAGAGAGTTAGATAGAGCACTAGGGGCTAGTGGAATCAAGGGATATGGGGAGAATGCAGGCATGGGTTATTGATTGGGGACGATCAGCCATGATCACAATGAATGGCGGTGCTGGCTCAAAGGGCCGAATGGCCTCTTCCTGCACCTATTTTCTACGTTTCTATGTCGTATTGTTAACCAAGTCTCTGCAAATCCTTGTTACTGTTTATCGAGTTTCTGAGCAACCTTGTCATCTGAGAATATAATAAATGTACCAAAGTCACACTTGAGAGGTGAGGCCCCGTAGCAGAAGCGTCCACATCACGGGACTGGAAACTGTAAGTGTCCTGAGCTAATTCTGCTACCACCATCATCTATCGTACAAGTGATGGCTCCCACTGATTGTCGCCGGAAGCTTGCGCCCTCTTCAGGACGGACGATGACAGTGATGTAACATTTGAAACATAGATGATGGACATGAAAGAAGAAGAGGACTTGAGAGGTGAGCTTTGGCTGGACTCCGGGAGCGGACACATCAGTTTAATAATCGCCCATTACTTCAAACACCTGGCCGTTCCATTTCTGCTGCTCCACTTACATATTTTCAAAGAAATTCCAAGTATATCCTTAAATGTCTTTTTGTCTGTTTCACCTGGTTGTCTCTACCCCTGTGTCGCAGTTTGGATCAGAGCGCCTCTTTTCATGAGTATTGTCAGTGGGGAAGTTGCATTTCTTCAAGGAAGCCATGAGGCGCATCCTTGAATCTTTTCATCTGTGCTCGTGATCTACATATCAAAAGTTTACATGTGTATATCTCCAGGCTGGATCTCTCCTGCCTTGCGTTTGGCTGTCTTGGCCTTGAAGAAATAAACCTCCTCTCGAAAACTGCATTTTTTCCCCCACATTTGGTTTACACATCCTCACATCTTACAGCATCTCGCAGTCCTGTGAAAATATCACAGTTTTAGGCTCAGTTGCTTCTGAGTTTCATTGCGTTACGTCACATAATAAACAATATGTTATTTGACCTATAATTTGCAGTATGATTAGAAAATAACTGCAGATGCTGGTCCAAATCGAAGGTATTTATTCACAAAATGCTGAAGTAACTCAGCAGGTCAGGCAGCATCTCAGGAGAGAAGGAATGGGCGACGTTTCGTGTCGAGTTTGGAGTATGATGTTCAGTTTCATTTTATTATTGGCTTTAGTTTAGTTTAGTTTAGAGATTCAGCGCAGAAATAGGCCCTTCGGCCCGCCGAGACCGCGATCTCCGCACACTAACACTATCCTACACACACAAGGGATCATTTACACTTACACCAAGCCAATTAGCGTACAAAACTGTACGTCTCTGAGGTGTGGGAGGTAACCGAAGATCTCGGGGAAAACCCACGCAGGTCACGGGGAGACCGCGCACGTAGTCGGGATGGAACCCGGGTCTCCGCCGCTGCAAACGCTGTAAGGCTGCAACTCTACCGCTGCGCCACCGTGGCCGCCCTTGTTTTTTGTTTGCGTGTAAATGTTAAGGGGCACCTGCACCTTTATGAAAACTCTGCCATTTTGTACTTCAGTGCATCCAATTTTAAACAGAAGGTTGAAAATGTGCAGTGAAGCATCCTGCTTTTGCCAAGTAATTCTAATTCTGCGTTAGAGGTTGGTCTGAATCAGAAGCTGTCCTTGCACTGAGATTATGTCCGCTGCCAGCTTATACTGAATAATAATAATGCCACTTTATTTATCACATGTACCGAGGGACAGTGAAATTCATTTTTGTATACAGTTCAGTACAAGTATCACTATACATAAGCAGACACAAAATGCTGGAGTAACTCAGCGGGCCAGGCAGCATCTCGGGAGAGAAGGAATGGGTGACGTTTCGGGTCGAGACCCTTCTTCAGACTGATGTCAGGGGAGAGGGCGATTCAATACAATACAATACAATACAATATATCTTTATTGTCATTGTACAGGGGTACAACGAGATTGGGAATGCGCCTCCCATACGATGCAATAAATTAATTAGCCAGTCAATTTAAACAACCCAATGAAACAAATTAGAACAGTTTTAAAACAGAATAAAGTGCAAGTAGATCTGTGCCGGTTCACTGTGCGATGTGACCATCCGGCTCAGCAGGACTGGTTCGTAGCAGCTATGGCCCTGGGGATGAAGCTGTTCCTGAGTCTGGAGGTGCGGGCGTAGAAGGCCTTGTATCGTCTGCCCGATGGTAGAATTTTGAACAGACTGTTGCAGGGGTGTGAAGAGTCTTTGTGGATGCTGGTGGCTTTTCTGAGGCATCGTATGTTGTAGATGCCCTCCAAGGCTGGTAGCTGTGTTCCGATGGTCCTCTGAGCTCTATGGACTACCCGCTGAAGAGCTTTCCTCTCTGCCTCCGTGTGGCTGAGATACCACACAGGGATGCCCTGTGTTAGGATGCTAACTCCCCACCCCCCCATCCCCTGACATCAGTTTGAAGAAGGGTCTCGATCCGAAACGTCACCCATTCCTTCTCTCCCGAGATGCTGCCTGAGTTACTCCAGCATTTTGTGTTTACCTTCGATTTAAACCAGCATCTGCAGTTCATTCCTACACTATACGTAAGCACTTAGATACATGCCTTGATGATGAGATCCAACATCGTCTTAAGTGTGCTGGAACAGCTTTAGGACGTCTTCGAACGAGAGTCTTTCAAAAGCGTGACATCCGATCAGACACCAAAATGTCGGTGTACAAAGCAGTGGTGATTCCAACGCTCCTGGATGCATCAGAAACCTGGACAACATACCGGCGCCATCTGAAAACACTTGAAAAGTTCCATCAACGATGTCTTCGAAGCAGCTTAAATGTCAGCTGGGAAGACAGAAGAACCAACGACAGCGTGCTGAGTGAAGCAAAAACATCACGCATCGAAGCCTTCGTCATCAAGAACCAAGTAAGATGGAGCGGTTATGTTGTTCGGATGGAAGACGAGCGTCTACCAAAGCAAGCCTTCTACTCCCAGCTTAAAGATGGCAAACGTGAAACAAAAGGAGAGTTTCAAAGACGCCTTAAAAGCCTACATGAAGAAATGTGAAATGGACATCGACAACTGGGAAACCAATGGCAAGGACAGGAAACTCTGGCCAACCATCACCCAAAAAGGAACAGCGACCTTCGAAGCCAATAGATGCGCAGAATTAGAAGAAAAGAGAAGTAAACGGAAAGAGAGGCAGCAACAACCAACGCCCAATCTGACATCTGGAATTACCTGCCTGAATGCCGAAGAACTTTTACAGCCGGGATTGGACTCATAAGCCACCTGAGAGTTCATAAAAACAATGGAACGTAGACCATCATCAGACAGTTGTGAATCTGTGGAATTCTCTGCCTCAGAAGGCAGTGGAGGCCAATTCTCTGAATGCATTCAAGAGAGAGCTAGATAGAGCTCTTAAGGGTAGCGTAGTCAGGGGGTATGGGGAGAAGGCAGGAACGGGGTTCTGATTGAGAATGATCAGCCATGATCACATTGAATGGCGGTGCTGGCTCGATGGGCCGAATGGCCTCCTCCTGCACCTATTGTCTATTGTCTATTGTCTATTGTCTATCATCCATGACCTTGAAGGATAACCACAACAAACATTGGATACAGTGTATAAACAGGCCCTTCGGCCCAACTTGGCCACACTGACCTACCTGTCCCAGCAACCCTGGTCTCACCTGTCTGCGCTTGGTCCATGTCCCTCCAAACCTGTCCTATCCATGTACCTGTCTAACTGTTTCTTAAACCTTGGGATAGTCCCAGCCTCAACTACCTCCTCTGGCAGCTTGTTCCATACACCCACCACCCTTTGTGTGAAAAAGTTACCCCTCAGATTCCTATTAAATCCTTTCCCCTTCACCTTGAACCTATGTTCTCTGGTCCTCGATTCCCCTACTCTGGGCAAGAGACTCTGTGCATCTTATTCTTCTCATGACATTAGATAAGAATGTCAGATGCAGCACAAGTATACAGCAGGAGTACACTGAGACAGTGTACCGCCTCGCCAGTTTGGCGCCATTTTCAAGTCCCAGTTGTAACTACAGGGATCTTGATCTGACCATGAAGGGCTGTTGCCCAGACGGTGTTGTAGGGTTGGCCTGGCTAAATGTAGCCCTTGGTGATCGCCTTTGTTCCTTCAGAGATGCCGTGCTTGACTAGTTCCCCGGACAGCAGGAGGCGGATGGCGGTCTGGACCTCCCAAGAAGCGATGGTCTGGAATAGTGCGTGTTCAGGCTTGACACGTCCATTGAAGAGCGCCTCGCCTTCTGAATGAACACAGCACAGTGCTCTGTCTTCACTATTTCACTTTAATTCTCCTTCCCATTCCCACGCTGACCTCTCTGTCCTAAGTCTCCTCTCTTGTCAGAGTGAGGCTAAACGCAAATTGGAGGAACAGCGTCTCATATTTCGCCTGGGCAGCTTACAGCTGGTATGAATATTGATTTCTCTCATTGCAAGTAACCCCAGCATTCCCTCTCTATCTCCATCCCTCCCCACCCAAGTCCCATTTTCACCCGACAAACAGTTAACAATGACCTGTTTCCTTTATCATCGTTACTTTATTTGCATATCTTTCATTCATTGTTCTTTATCTCTCTATATCATTGTCTATCACAAAATCACATAAACTAAACTAAACTAAACTCTCTCACCAACAACCTTCCCCACCTACTAAACAAACCCAACTTCCTTCCTTTCTCCCTTTATTCACAGGAATGGGCGACGTTTCGGGTCGAGACCCTTCTTCAGTCTGAAGAAAGGTCTCGACCCGATACATCGCCCATTCCTTCTCTCCTGAGATGTTGCCTGACCTGCTGAGTTACTCCAGCATTTTGTGAATAAATACCTTCGATTTATACCAGCATCTGCAGTTATTTTCTTATATCATTGTCTATATCTCTCGTTTCCCCTTCCCCCTAACTAGTCTGAAGAAGGGTATCGACCCGAAATGTCACCCATTCCTTCTCTCTCGAGATGCTTCCTGTTCCGCTGAGTTAGTCCAGCTTTTGTGTCTATCTTCACGATTTCAACGTGGGTTGTCCTGTTCAGCTTATATTTCACCAACGTGAGCTGAAAACAAGGAGGAGATCAGCACCAACAATTGCTGCTTTTATATTAAATGCAATGAGTTCTTGAGGTGAGGTGGTAAATTTAGGTGAGGGGGGAAAGATTTAATAGAAATCTTTTTACACAAAATGTGGTAGGTATATGGAATGAGCTGCCGGAGGAGGTAGTTGAGGCAGGTAGTATCACAACGTTTAAGAAACATTTGGACATGTGCATGGATAGGACAGCTTTAGAGGGATATGGGCCAAATGCAGGCAGGGGGGACTAGTGTCGATGGGACATTTTAGAAACATAGAAACATAGAAAATAGGTGCAGGAATAGGCCATTCGGCCCTTCGAGCCTGCACCGCCATTCAATATGATCATGGCATGAATTCCACAGACTCACCACTCTCTGTGTGAAGAAATGTTTTCTCATCTCGGTCCTAAAAGACTTCCCCCTTATCCTTAAGCTGTGACCCCTGGTTCTGGACTCCCCCAACATCGGGAACAATCTTCCCGCATCTAGCCTCTCCAACCCCTTAAGAATTTTAAATGTTTCTATAAGATCCCCCCTCAGTCTTCTAAATTCCAGCGAGTACAAGCACATTCTATCCAGTCTTTCCTCATATGAAAGTCCCGCCATCCCAGGGATCAATCTGGTGAACCTTCTCTGTACTCCCTCTAAGGCAAGAACGTCTTTCCTCAGGTTAGGAGACCAAAACTGCACACAATACTCCAGGTGCGGTCTCACCAAGGCCCTGTACAACTGCAGCAGAACCTCCCTGCTCCTAAACTCAAATCCTCTTGCTATGAATGCCAACATACCATTCGCTTTCTTCACTGCCTGCTGCACCTGCATGCTTGCTTTCGATGACTGGTGCACCATGACACCCAGGTCACGTTGCATCTCCCCTTCTCCCAATCGGTCACCATTCAGGTAATACTCTGCTTTCCTGTTCTTGCCGCCAAAGTGGATAACCTCACATTTATCCACATTATATTGCATCTGCCATGCATTTGCCCACTCGCCTAATCTATCCAAGTCACTCTGCAGCCTCCTAGCATCCTCCTCGCAGCTAACACTGCCACCCAGCAAACTTAGAGATGTTGCATTCAATTCCCTCGTCCAAATCATTAATATACACTGTAAATAACTGGGGTCCCAGCACTAAGCCTTGCGGTACCCCACTAGTCACTGCCTGCCATTCCGAAAAGGACCCGTTTATTCCTACTCTTTGCTTCCTGTCCGCCAACCAATTTTCTATCCACCTCAACACTGAACACTCAATACCGTGTGCTTTAAGTTTGTACACCAATCTCCTATGTGGGACCTTGTCGAAGGCCTTCTGAAAGTCCAGATATAACACATCGACTGGTTCTCCCTTATCCACTCTACTAGTTACATCCTCGAAAAATTCTATAAGATTCGTCAGACATGATTTGCCTTTGGTAAATCCATGCTGACTTTGTCCGATGATTTCACCACTTTCCAAATGTGATGCTATCACATCTTTAATAACTGACTCTAGCATTTTCCCCATTACCGATGTTAGGCTAACTGGTCTATAATTCCCCGTTTTCTCTCTCCCTCCATTTTTAAAAAGTGGCGTTACATTAGCTACCCTCCAGTCCTCAGGAACTACTCCAGAATCTAAAGAGTTTTGAAAAATTATCACTAATGCATCCACTATTTCTGAGGCTACTTCCTTAAGCACTCTGGGATGCAGCCTATCTGGCCCTGGGGATTTATCTGCCTTTAATCCATTTAATTTACCTAACACCACTTCCCGACTAACCTGGATTTCCCTCAGTTCCTCCATCTCATTAGACCCCCGGTCCCCCGCTATTTCCGGCAGACGGTTTATGTCTTCCTTAGTGAAGACAGAACCAAAGTATTTGTTCAATTGGTCTGCCATCTTCTTGTTCCCTATGATCAATTCACCTGTTTCCGACTGCAAGGGACCTACATTTGTCTTAACTAATCTTTTTCTCTTGACATATCTATAAAAGCTTTTGCAGTCAGTTTTTATGTTCCTTGCCAGTTTTCCCTCATAATCTATTTTCCCTTTCTTAATTAAGCCCTTTGTCCTCTGCTGGACTCTGAATTTCTCCCAGTCCTCTGGTATGCTACTTTTTCTGGTTAATCTGTATGCTTCATCTTTTGTTTTAATACTATCCTTGATTTCCCTTGTTAGCCACGGATGCACTACCTTTCCTGGTTTGTTCTTTTGCCAAACTGGGATGAACACTTGTTGTAGTTCATCCATGCGACCTTTAAATGCCTTCCATTGCATGTCCACCGTCAACCATTTCAGCATCAATCGCCAGTCTATCTTGGACAATTCACGCCTCATACCCTCAAAGTGACCTTTCTTTAAGTTCAGAACACTTGTTTCTGTATTGACTTTGTCACTCTCCATCCTAATGAAGAACTCTACCATATTATGATCACTCTTGCCCAAGGGGCCTCGCACAACAAGACTGCTAACTAACCCTTCCTCATTACTCAATACCCAGTCTAGAATGGCCTGTTCTCTCGTTGGTTCCTCGACATGTTTGTTTAGAAAACCATCTCTCAAACATTCCAAGAAATCCTCTTCCTCAGCACCCCTGCCAGTTTGGTTCACCCAATCTATATGTAGATTGAAGTCACCCATTATAACTGCTGCGCCTTTAGCGTATGCATTTCTAATTTCCTGCTTGATGCCATCCCCAACCTCACTACTGCTGTTAGGTGGCCTGTACACAACTCCCACTAGCGTTTTCTGCCCCTTAGTGTTTCGTAGCTCTAGCCATATCGATTCCACTTCCTCCAAGCTAATGTCCTTCCTTTCCACTGCTTTAATCTCCTCTCTAACCAGTAAACCAAAATCGATTTGTACCAGCATCTGCAGTTATTTTCTTATGCTACCCCACCTTTTCCTTTCTGTCTATCCCGCCTGAATATAGAATATCCCTGGATGTTGAGCTCCCAGCCTTGGTCACCCTGGAGCCATGTCTCCGTAATCCCAACTATATCATAATCATTAATAACTATCTCCACATTTAATTCATCCACTTTATTACGTATATTCCTTGCATTGAGACACAAAGCCTTCAGGCTTGTTTTTACAACTCTCTTACCCCTTATACAATTATGTTGAAAAGTGGCCCTTTTTGATTTTTGCCCTGGATTTGTCTGCCTGCCACTTTTACTTTTCACCTTGCTACCTGTTGCTTCTACCCTAATTTTACACCCCTCTGTCTCTCTGCTCCTGCTCCCATCCCCTGCCACATTAGTTTAAATCCTCCCCGACAGCACTAGCAAACACTCCCCCTAGGACATTGGTTCCATTCCAGCTCAGGTGCAGACCGTCCTGTTTGTACTGGTCCCACCTCTCCCAGAACTGGTTCCAATGTCCTAAAAATTTGAATCCCTCCCCCTTGCACCATTTTTCAAGCCACGTATTCATCTGAAATATCCTCCTGTTCCTACTCTGACTAGCACGTGGCACTGGTAGTAATCCAGAGATTATTACCTTTGAGGTCCTACTTTTAAGTTTATCTCCTAGCTCTCTAAATTCCGCTTGTAGGACCTCATCCCGTTTTTTACCTAAATCGTTGGTGCCAATGTGCACCACGACAACTGGCTGCTCACCCTCCCCCTTCAGAATGTCCTGCAGCCGCTCAGAGATATCCCTGACCCTTGCACCAGGAAGGCAACATACCATCCTGGAGTCTCGTTTGCGGCCGCAGAAACGCCTATCTATTCCCCTTACAAATGAATCCCCTATCACTATGGCCCTTCCACTCTTTTTCCTCCCCTCTTTTGCCACAGAGCCACCCACGGTGCCATGAACTTGGCTGCTGCTGCCTTCCCCTGATGGGTCATCTCCCCCAACAGTATCCAGAATGGCATATCTGTTCAGGAGGGAGATGACCGCAGGGGACTCCTGCACTACCTGCCTACTGCTACGCTGGCTAGTGGCCACCCGTTTCCTTTCTGTCCGCTTATCTTTTACCTGTGGTGTGGCCAACTCGCTATACGTGGTATCCACGACCTTCTCAGCATCGTGGATGCTCCAGAATGAGTCCAACCGCAGCTCCAACCATTCAATGCGGTTTGCCAGGAGCTGCAGCTGGACACACTTCCTGCACATGTCGGCATGGGCAAGTTGGGCTGAAGGGCCTGTTTCCACTTTATATGACTCTATGACCCTCTCACTCTATGACGCTAAGCAGTCTGACAAAAGCTCGAAACAACTCAGACTGAACCCCTTCAACTCAGGTACAGCTTCTTTACCCACATGGCACAACACAATGGTGCAGCTGGTCGAGGCACTGACTCACAGCACCAGAGACCTGGGTTTGATCCTGACCTCGGGTGCTGTCTGTGCGGAGTTTGCAAGATCTCCCTGTGACCACGTGTGTTTCATCCAGGTGCTCCGGTTTCCTCCCAAATCCCATGTGCGGCTTTGTAGGTTAATTGGGGTCTGTGAAAAAAAATGGCCTTAATGTGCAGGGAGTGGATGAGAAAGTGGGATAATGTAGAACTAGTGTGAATGGGTGATTGATGGTCAGCGTAGAGTCAGTGGGCAGGTTGTGTAGGAAAAAAATATAGCAGATGCTTGTTTACATCGAAGGTAGACATGCACGGTGGCGCAGCGGTAGAGTTGCTGCCTTACAGCGAATGCAGCGCCGGAGACTCAGGTTCGATCCTGACTACGGGTGCTGCACTGTAAGGAGTTTGTACGTTCTCCCCGTGACCTGCGTGGGTTTTCTCCGAGATCTTCGGTTTCCTCCCACACTCCAAAGACGTACAGGTATGTAGGTTAATTGGCTGGGTAAATGTAAAAATTGTCCCTAGTGGGTGTAGGATAGTGTTAATGTGCGGGGATCGCTGGGCGGCGCGGACTTGGTGGGTTGAAAAAGGCCTGTTTCCGCGCTGTATATATATGATATGATATGATATGATATGATATGATATGATATGATATGATATGATATGATATGAAAAATGGCAGGCGGTGACTAGTGGGGGACTGCAGCTATTTACAATATACATTAATGACTTGGATGAAGGGATTAAAAGTAACATTAGCAAATTTGCAGATGACACAAAGCTGGGTGGCAGTGCAAACTGTGAGGAAGATGCTATGAGTATTGTGTGCAGTTTTGGTCTCCAAACTTGAAAAAGGACATCCTTGCTATTGAAGAAGTGCAGCGTAGGTTCACTAGGTTAATTCCCGGAATGACGGGACTGTCGAACGTTGAAAGACTGGAGCGACTGGGCTTGTATACTCTGGAATTTAGAAGGATGAGAGAGGATCTTATTGAAATATATAAGATCATTATGGGATTGGACACGATAGAGGCAGGAAACATGTTCCCAATGTTGGGGGAGTCCCGAACCAGGGGCCACAGTTTAAGAATAAGGGGCTGGCCATTTAGAACGGAGATGCGGAAGAACCTTTTCACTCAGAGAGTTGTGAAGCTGTGGAATTCTCTGCCTCAGAAGGCAGTGGAGGCCAATTCTCTGGATGTTTTCTCTGGAGTTAGATAGAGCTCTTAATGATAGCGGAGTCAGGGATATGGGGAGAAGGCAGGAACAGAGTACTGATTGTGGATGATCAGCCATGATCACAGTGAATGGAGGTTCCTGGCTTGAAGGGACGAATGGCCTACTCCTGCACCTATTGTCTATTGTCTATTGTCTAAAATGCTGGAATAACTCAGCGGGACAGGCAGCATCTCGGGAGAGAAGGAATGGGTGACGTTTCGGGATTAGACCCGTCTTCAATCAGACGGCATGTTTCCATGCTGCATTTCTAAACTAAACTAAACTAAACCTTTGTACAGTTTCACAGCTACCTTGAGCCAAATTCCAACACTTCATTAATCTTTTTAATTGCTTTTGTCTTTGTCCACAATCCTTTTAAAATGAAGGTTGGGAAGAGAAAGGAGATTACAATGATGCATTGGAAGCAGTGGCTCAGAGTTAGAATTAGTGCTGACAGATGTCAAAGCCTGGCTTAAACCTCTTGATCTGGCAACGTTTGCGGAACTCAACAGTGAAGGAGACGAGTCTTTAGTTTGCCGCTCCACTGCGATTTCTCCTCAAGGTATGTCCACTTTGAAGAAGTTCCCCTCCTCTCTTCGACGAGAGTTTAGCAACATGCTCTCTCACTGCTTCCACTCTGCGATTCCTCCTCGATCAGTCTGAAGAAGGGTCGCGACCCGAAATTTCACCCATTCCTTCTCTCCTGAGATGCTGCCTGACCCGCTGAGTTACTCCAGCATTTTGTGATACCAGAGTCTTTAGCTTAGTTTAGTTTAGAGATTCAGTGTGAAAACAGGTCCTTCGGCCCACTGAGTCCACGTGATCCCCCCACTATCCGACACACACTCGGGACAAATTACACTTTTGCCAAACCAATTAGCCTACAAACCTGTACATCTTTGGAGCGTGGGAGGAAACCGGAGCTCCTGGAGAGAACCCACACAGGTCATGGGGAGAAGGTACATACTCCGTACAGACAGCACCCGTGGTCAGGATTGAACCTGGGTCTCTGGCGCTGTAAAGCAGCAACTCTACCGCTGCGCCACGTGACCACATGGGTTTCCTCCGGGTGCTTCGGTTTCCTCCCACATCCCAAACACGTGCGGGTTTGTAGGTTAATTGGCCGCTGTACTTTGCCCCTAGTGTGTAGTGAGTAGATGGGTACGTGGGATAACATATAACAAGTGTGGGTATTTATTCACAAAGTGCTGGAGTAACTCAGCAGGTCGGGCAGCATCTCGGGAGAGAAGGAATGGGTGACGTTTCGGGTCTAGACCCTTCTTCAGACTGATGTCATCAGTCTGAAGAAGGGTCTCGACCCGAAACGTCACCCATTCCTTCTCTCCCGAGATGCTGCCTGACCTGCTGAGTTACTCCAGCACTTTGTGAATAAATACCTTCGATTTGTACCAGCATCTGCAATTATTTTCTTATATAACAAGTGTGAATGGGTGAATCGGTGGTCAGCATGGACTCGGTGGGCCAAAGAGCAAACGAAAGTAAACTAGACTCTTGCCGCCGTCTGTCCAGTTCCCTTCACAGATGCTGCCTGACCCGCTGAGTTCCTCCAGCACTTTGTTTTATGTTGAGACTTGCAGCATCTGCAGTCTCTTGTGTCTCCCTTTCAACAATGTGAAATGCTTACTTCTGGATTTCATTTGGAGTTGATGACGGAGTGCAAAGCCAATATTTTAGTCATTGGCTGCTTCAAATTTCGTTTAGGGGTGGCACAGTGGCAGAGTTGCTCCTTTACAGCACCAGAGACCCAGGTTCGATCCTGACCATGGGAGCTGTCTGTATGGAGTTTGTACGTTCTCACCGTGACCTGCGTGGGTTTTCTTTGGGTGCTCCGGTTGTCCCCCACATTCCAAGGACGTACAGGTTTGCAGGTTAATTGGCTTCGGTAGAATTGCAAAACGTCCCGAGTGTGTAGGATAGTGTTAAGCGCGTGGGGTGTATGAGGTCACGGTTCTCCAGGTGACCGCGTGAGTTTTCTCTGAGAACTTTGGTTTCCGCCCACACTCCAAAGACGTGCGGGCTGGTAGGTTAATTGGCTTCGGTAAAAATTGTAAATTGTCCCTAGTGTAGTGTGCAAGTGTAACGGGGATCGCTGGTCGGCGTGGACTCGGTGGGCCGAAGGGCCTGTTTCCCCACTACATCTCCAAACTAAGCTAAACTAAACTAAAGGTCTTTTTCCTACTTGAAGACAAATTATTTGAACGAGGTGTCCGAGATAACCATTTATAAATTCCACAGCTTGAACATCGATGCTTGGTTCCAATCGTTCCAGCTCACCTGATTTGCAGCAGCTGGTGTCCTTGGCATCACCAGCTCCAGCAACTCTTGTCCTTCAACTTAGACTGTCTCTAGCATTGCCAAATTAACAGAGGTTTAAGCCAGGCTTTAAAATCTTGCTGCATTAATGCGAAGGCTGAGACCACTGCTCCCAATGCTACATTGTAATCTCCTTTCTCGTTCCAACCTTCATGTTCAAAGGGTCGTGGACAAGCACAAAAGCAATCAAAAAGATTAATGAAGTGTTGGTTTTTGGCTCAGGTTAGCCGTGATATAAAGGCGAGGAAGTTATGCCTGAGTTGTTCCAAGCTCGAGTCAGTCTGTTTCTGGAGTTATTGTGTTTATTATAGAACCCGGAAAATGCTCGTACTTTTTTTGTCTTTGCTAATGACAGAGATGGAGGTCATTCAGCCTACCGAGTTTCCGTCAGCCCTCTGAGAAGATCGGCATGGTGGCGCAGCGGTAGAGTTGCTGCCTTACAGCGCTTGCAGTGCCAGAGCCCCAGGTTCGATCCCGACTATGGGCGCTGTCTGTACAGGGTTTGCACGTTCTCCCCGTGACCTGCGTGGGTTTTCTCCGAGGTCTTCGGTTTCCTCCCACACTCCAAAGACGTGCAGGTATGTAGGTTAATTGGCTTCGTAAATGTAAAAATTGTCCCTAGTGTGTGTAGGATGGTGTTAATGTACGGGGATCGCTGGTCAGCGTGGACCCGGTGGGCCGAAGGGCCTGTTTTCATGCTGTATCTCTAAACTAAATGAAACTAAACTGAATCCCATGTCCCTGTAACTTATTCTTCCCAACAACCATCCATAGCAACGCTATTTACAGCGTCCAATTAACCTAGCTGTCTTTGGGATGTGGAGAAAGACTGGAGCACCTGGGAGAAACCACACAGACACCATATGAATGTGTAAACTCTGCACTACTGTCAGTGGGAGGTTAGAAAAGAAAGCCGATTGTGGAACTGTGCAACAGCTACACTACCTGCTGCAGCTAACAATGTATTCTAGACACAAAATACTGGAGTAACTCAGCGGGGCTGGCAGCATCTCTGGATGGAAGGAATGGGTGACGTTTCGGGTCGAGACCTGTCCCCTGACTCTCGGTCTGAAGAAGGATCTCGTCCCGAAACATCACCCATCCCTTCTCTCCAGAGATGCTGCCTGACCCGCTGAGTTACGCCTGCATTTTGTGTCTATCATCGGAGTAGACCAGCATCTGCAGTTCCTTCCTGCACAATGTATTTTCATCAGCACTCAGGAGGGTCAGAGATGAGCAGGTTTTCGGGTGCAGACTGTGGAGGAGGATGAAGAGGACAAAAGGGCAGGTATGATTTAGGTGGGATGCAGAAGAGGGTAAATGAGAAAGCGTGATGATAGAGGGAGCAGAGTGGTGTAGCTGGTAGAGCTGCTGCCTCCCAGCGCCAGAGACCCAGGCTCAACCCTGACATTGGGTGCTGTCTGTGTGGAGTTTGCAAGTTCTCCCAGTGACCCCATGAGTTTCCTCCGGGTGCTCCGGTTTCCTCCCATATCTGAAAATCTCGTAAGTCACGGGGAGAACATACAAACTCCGTACAGACAGCACCGGTAGTCTGTATCGAACCCAGATCTCTTGCGCTGTAAGGTAGCAAATCTACCGCTGCACCACCTTAAAGTAAATGTTACCCTTATTCACAAATACCACATTTCTTTCCTTTGCAAGAGAAAACTAAACTAAGTTTAACTTCATTTACCAATTTGCAAGTATAACCGACTGATGGGCCTTTGACCGAAGATTGACACAGAAAGCTGGAGTAACTCAGTGGGTCAGGCAGCATCTCTGGAGAAAAGGAAGATTGGGTTTTGTATTCTCTTCATTTTTCGAGGTTGTACCTGAGTTGATCTGAGATACTCAGCTGTTTTGTAATCCATCTATCGCCTCACTGTTAGCAACAACTCTGGCTCTCTTCAGTCATGCCCCATGTCAATTCATCCTTAGCAATTGTAAGACTCACTTCAGAAATATTTTCAAGCTCACAATCTCCCCCGATTTTCTCATGAGTGAGTCGCACTGAGGGCATCTGGTCCCGGCTATTTCAATTTGAACGGATTGTGAAATGAAATGGAATCAGATCTCACTTCACATCTGAAATGAGGCGGAGGGATCATTGCTTTTGATGAAGGAGGCACAAAGGACAGGCCATGGGTGGCTGACAGGGTCAGAACAGGAACCATCTAGTCACCGTGTTTCTAATGAGTTGCAGTCGATGCACAGAAGGCTCGGAACGCATCTGCCTCATTTATGACTCGAAGGGAAGATGGAGGAAGAAAAATACGATACGATACGATACGTACGATACGATACGATACGTACGATACGATACGATACGTACGATACGTTACGATACGTACGATACGTACGATACGATACGGTACGATACGTACGATACGATACGATACGATACGATACGATACGATACGTACGATACAATACGATACGATACGATACGTACGATACGTTACGATACGTACGATACGTACGATACGATACGATACGTACGATACGATACGATACGATACGATACGATACGATACGATACGTACGATACGTACGATACGATACGATACGATACGATACGATACGATACGATACGATACGATACGTACGATACGATACGTACGATACGATACGATACGATACGTACGATACGATACGTACGATACGATACGATACGATACGATACGATACGTACGATATGATACGATACGTACTATACGATACGTACGATACGATACGATACGATAGGGCGGCACGGTGGCGCAGCGGTAGAGTTGCTGCTTTACAGCGAATGCAGCACCGGAGACTCAGGTTCGATCCTGACTACGGGTACTGCACTGTAAGGAGTTTGTACGTTCTCCCCGTGACCTGCGTGGGTTTTCTCCGAGATCTTCGGTTTCCTCCCACACTCCAAAGACGTACAGGTATGTAGGTTAATTGGCTGGGTAAATGTAAAAATTGTCCCTAGTGGGTGTAGGATAGGGTTAATGTACGGGGATCGCTGGGCGGCACGGACTTGGAGGGCCGAAAAGGCCTGTTTCCGGCTGTATATATATGATATGATATGATACGATACGTACGATACGATACGATACGATACGATACGATACGGTACGGTACGGTACGGTACGATACGATACGATTGGATAGGATACGATACGATACGATATGATACGATACGTACGATACGATACGATACGATACGATACGATACGTACGATACGTTACGATATGTACGATACGATACGGTACGATACGTACGATACGTACGATACGATACGATACGATACGATACGTACGATACGATACGATACGTACGATACGATACGATACGATACATACGATACGATACGATACGATACGATACGATACGTACGATATGATACGATACGTACTATACGATACGTACGATACGATACGATACGATACGATACGTACGATACGATACGATACGGTACGGTACGGTAGGGTACGGTACGGTACGGTACGGTACGGTACGATACAATACGATATGATTGGATAGGATACGATACGATACGATACGATACGATACGTACGATACGATACGATACAATACGGTACGATACGTACGATACGATACGTACGATACGATACGATACGATACGGTACGATACGTACGATACGATACGTACGATACGATACGATACGATACGTACGATACATTACGATACGATACGATACGATACGATACGATACGATACGATACGTTACGGTACGGTACGGTACGATACAATACGATACGATACGATACGATACGATACGATATGATATGATTGGATAGGATACGATACGATACGATACGACACGATACGGGAAGATACGATACGATACGACACGATACGATAGGATAGGATACGATACGATAGGATAGGATACGATACGATACGATACGATACGATACGATAGGATAGGATACGATACGATACGATACGATACGATACGGGATGATACGATAAGATATAATATGATACGATACGAGACTATATGATACAATACGATACGATGCGATACGATAGAACTTTATTTATCCCAGGAGGGAAATTGATCTGCCAACAGTCATAAAAACACAAGATACATGAAACACAAAATGACTTCATTACATACAATAAAGACACGTTCAGGCCTGAAGAAGAGTCCCAACCCAAACGCCATCCATCCATGTTGAGGGTGTCAGAGGCTATGGGGAGAAGGCAGGAAAATGGGGTTGGGAGGGAGAGATAGATCAGCCATGATTGAATGGGGGAGTAGACCTGATGGGCCGAATGGTCTAATTCTGCTCCTATCACATGACCTTATGACCTTAGGTTCTCTAGAGATGCTACCTGACACGCTGAGTTACTCCAGCACTTTGTGTCTCTGTTTGTAAACCAGCATCTGCAGTTTCTTCTGTCTGCTCCATATTTCTAATAATACTTTTTATTGAAGCTAACTTCTTTTAGCTCTTCATTTATTCTGCACCAATGGTTCTCCACTATTTCCAAAAGGTTTTCTGTGCTTTTTCCGTTCTGTGAATGCACTCGCATTTCACTACCATTTCTTATTACCTAATATATATTTTTCCGGTCACAGTCTGTAAAGGGCCCTGGTGAACTTTACCTTATCGTTTCTTATTTATGGATCTCGCGAAGCTTCCGCTCTCTGGTTTTATGCTTCTTCTTGGATTATTTCTGTCATCTTCGTCCCCTTAGCTTATCAATATTGGACTCCTCCTGCACTAAAATCACACATGCTTCCAATCCTCCGGCTTCGCTTTCTTTTTAGAAACATAATTAGCCTTTCACTTTAGCTTAGTTTAGAGATACACCACCCTTTGGCCCATGGGTCGGTGCCGACCAGCGATCCACGCACATTAACACTATCCACACACACTAGGGACAGTTTACATTTACACCAAGCCAACTAACCTACAAAACCTGTATGTTTTTGGAGTGTGGGGGGAAACTGAATATCTCTGGGAAAACCCGCGCAGGTCAAGGGGAGAACATACAAACTCCGTACGGACAGCACCCATAGTCAGGATCAAACCCGGGACCCTGGGCTCTGGCGCCGTAAGGCAGCAAATCTACGTGTGCGTGGGGGTTTCCTCGGGTGCTACGGTTTCCTCCCACACTCCAAAGACATCCAGATTTGTAGGTTAATTGGATTTGGTAAAAACTGTAAATTGTGCGGGGATCGCTGGGCTGCGCGGACCCGGTGGGCCAAAGGGCCTGTTTCCGCGCTGTATCTCTAAAAAAACAAAAAAAACTCGACAGGACAGGCAGCATCTCTGGAGAGAAGGAATGGGTGACGTTTCGGGTCGAGACCCTTCTGTGGAAATGCTGCCTGAGATGCTGCCTGTCCCGCTGAGTTACTCCAGCATTTTGTGTCTATCCTGAGTTCTTGGTGAGCTATTCCAATGGGAGAAGAGATACAGTCTGCATGAACAATACTGTATGTATTTATAAAGTGCATTTATTGAGATTAATCTATACCAGGAACTTTGCAAGAACATAATTAGACGAAAAGTGGTCTTGAAAACCAGCTACGTTAAAGATGTGATGTTAATATAATAGACATTGATCCTTTTTCTTACTGTACGTGCTCAGAATACAGTGATTTAAATGTGATGGATTCACTAGAATTGCATTTTAGAAGCAAAGTTCAATAAGCTTACATTGTTTTACACATCTCATCCTCATTGTATTTATTTAGCACCTTTGTATTGTATTAAATTGAATTGAATTGAATTGAATTGAATTGAATTGAATTGAATTGAATTGAATTGAATTGAATTGAAAGATACAGCATGGAAACTGAGTCTGGCCTGAAGAAGGGTCTCGTTCCAAAACGTCACCCATCCCTTCTCTCCAGAGATGCTGCCTGTCCTGCTGAGTTACTCCAGTTTTTTGTGTCCATCTCAAGCAATCCTTGTGTCCTTCCTTTTTACGCTTGAAGCATTTCACTGCTCTGAATAAGTACACTTTTAGTTTAGAGATGCAGCGTTGAAATAGACCCTTCGGTCCACCGGGTCCGCGCCGACCATCGATCCACGTACTCTGGCACTGGAGTGTGGGGGAGGAAACCGGGTCACCTGGAGAAAACCCACGCAGTCAGGGGAAGAATGTACTAACTTCAAATGGACAGCACCCGTGGTCAGGACCGAACCTGGTGCTGTGAGGCAGCAGCAATACTGCCCCTGTATGAAGACAGATCTCCATTATCTCAGCAGCAGCTTTTTTTCCTCCCATTGGTCTTTCCTTTCATGCTCAATTCATTCATGTGACTTGAGCTTAGTATTAGAGCCCCTGCCTTGGCTAGACAATGTCCACGCACTGCATATT